>NC_051154.1:120276075-120507292 GCF_013339745.2 Dermacentor silvarum | reverse complement strand
GTGCTGTCGTCGACAAAAACAGCGCATTGCTTCCGTCAAACCGCTCATCACACGCGCGCCTACAACGCGCCGCTCGCAGCGGGCAAGAACATGGCGGACGCCGTAGCAGACGACGCAGTTGTCTCCACCCTGTACAGAGCGGCGGGCGAGGAGGACATCAACAGCTGTGGCCGACCTTGGCCGCGGGTGGGTGGTATGACGTCAAATTTCAGCTTCTGCCGGCGGCCGCTTGGAGGCAAGGTGCAACAGAAAATCGCAAGAAAAAGATGTTTCTCATTCTTTTTTTCAAAGCAGCTTGTTGTATTCGACATTTTCAACAGTTCAACTTTTGTTCTGGCGCAAAAAAAAAAAAAAAACCCACCCGCCAACATTTGTGTCCGTATCCGGTACGACTACATACACATGAAAACATGGCGGCACCCCTCATTATTGCGCGAGACTAAATACCGACCACAACATCGCCCAAGGTTAGCGGTATAGAAAACATCATGCTGGCAACTCTGGGCTGCTCCCTAAAACTAGCTCTTTCATATACCCAGAATGATGGCCGAAATTCCCTAGTCAAGTCGACCAGTTGAACAGGCGAAGTGAAACTCGCTGTGCATATTTTTTCGCTGCTGCCCATATGATTAATGATGGACCCGCCTATGCGCATTGTTCTGTTTATAATATTTTCTGTGTTTGTTTGTTTTAGCCAGGATTGCGTTATCTCGCGAGCGCTCACATGAATTCACGGGGAGATTGTTAGGACTGTCAACAACTTCATCTTCGGCGATGCCTTATGTCTTGTGTGGCATATGCGATCATTTGGATGAATCGTCTTGGTGCATGGCGACGATTGTTGACCCTTTTTGTGTAAGTGGTCGATTGTGCGCGATAAGGAATCGGTTATTCGCATTAAACTGTGTGTGTGTGTTTATTTGACAAGAAATTTAGGTCGCTCCGCGGTATAAAGCTTCAGGCTCCGTGTGTGTTCTCAAATTGCGCAATCTGTTCGTTCACATCTGTGCGCCCACTAACCTCATGATTCCAAAAAGTCACGTTAGGAACATAATCTCCCCCCCCCTCTCTCTCTCTCTCTCTCTCTCTTTTTTTTTTTTTTTTTTTTTTACCAGTGAGCTGTTGCCGGTTAGAGCTACGGGAAGTCCGCGTGGCAGGTCGAAAAAGTAAATCGACTATTGCAATGCACCTGTAGATCGTCAGCGCGTTTGTCAACGCAGGTTATAGGCTGACTTTATTTGAACTTGTGAATCGATAAGTCGCGCAGTGTGTGCTGCTATGAGATGCAGAATATGCAAAGGCACAAACGGAACCGAGATCGAGTTTTCTCAGGCGTGCAAAATTTTTACAATAATCGTTCAGGTCATCCTGCTAGCTGAAACCATGCAGTGCTGATGGCATGCTGATTGCAAAATAAACTGCACCACCATAAGTTTAGCAACTGCCTTGCGGAATAGATAGCATTACATTTGCTAAATGTGTTGAGCATCGACAAGATCGAACGACCTACAGAACGCTGATTTGCGCACGGCAAGATATGTCAAGGACGGGTGTGCTGGGCCAGGGAAGCTAAGAAACCGCCACAAGAAACAGCTGGGAGGGCAGGTAGGGAAATGGCCTCGAAGTTCACGCAGAAACAAATATAGGAATGCTAGGCGCCGCCACGCCGTTAAGCATCAGGTGAATTTTGAAGAGTGCGACAGTGACTAACGTAACTGAAAATGATTTTAAGAACGGGGGGAGGGGGCGCATAAAAGGCGTTAAGAACGAGTCGAGAGAGCGTCTCGTCACGGCCCGATCGCTCAACACCAGACGGCCGTGACCAGTCGCCTATAGCTGGCCTCTGGTCATAGCACTTACCCCGTCGTAACACGTGCTAACTTAGATTTCTCATGAATAAATGAAACATAGTTTAATTTCTCTTCAGAATAAGCTGCAAGTGTAAACCTTGCGCCCACATTCATCTCCTGCGTGCACACACGTTGAAATCCTGCGCACCTACGTACGAGGAGGGGGAGGCGCTAAGAAGGCGAGCGCAGCACGCAGTCGCGTGACTTCACTAGGGACATCTCCGCCTCGCAAACCTAGGGAACCGCACAAGACGAGATCTGGCAACACTGGTGTGTTCTGGTGGGGATTTAGTCGCTCCCCTCATTATTTGCCTCGGGTTGCTCTTCCGGACCCGTCAACGACTGGACGTGCTAGACGTTTTCAGAGCTGACAGATGAGGAGTTTCGGCGTCATTATCGTCTGTCAAAGGGAACTGTCCAATGGCTGAGCGACATCGTTGAATAAAGAACCAACTTTCAAAATTTCCGCACAACTGATGGTGATGTGGCTATTTCCTTTGAGAGTGGTTACAATTTTAACGCATGGGTTACCACCTGGCAACGAACAGTTAAACAAATGGTAATATTGTTACGGGGAGTATTTAATTAACCGTGAACGGCTAGCGCTTGCCTAGTCAAGACTGCACAGAGCGCACAGGTTCCAGCAGGTTTTCAGTCCGACAAGAGAGCCTCTGACCCAGCCCCACTACAATGTCTTTGTCTTTGCCATTGCTCGTGACATTATCCCCGGCCGACGAAGCACCGTCCCGGTGCTTGTTGTGATCAAAATGGATTATCACAGTTGTAAAGTTTGAAACGGGAAACATGTACGATGTCAGTTGGCGGTGCGGCAGTCGATGAGCTGGATGCCATGGGAGATATCTCATAGGTGACAGGAGTCACCTGGCGCAGCACGCGATAGGGTCCGACGTACCGCGACATTAACTTTTCACACAGGCCGACGCGACGAGATGGGAGCCAGAGAAGGACGAGAGAGCCCGGTGGAAAATTAGTATCCCGGTGTCGACGATCGTAGATGGCCTTTTGTGCGGTCTGCGAAGACGTGAGCCGAGCGCGGGCTACTGTGCGCGCGACGAGCGCACGCGTGATGACATCTTGCGCATAGGAAGTCGTGGACGTGGAGGCCGGATCAGAAGGGAGCAAGGTGTCAAAGGGTAGTAAGGGATGGCGTCCAAAGAGAAGATAGAAGGGTGAGTAGCCGGCAGTTTCATGACGCGATGAGTTGTATGCAAATGTGACGAACGGGAGCGCAACGTCCCAATCATGGTGGTCATCGGAAACGTACATGGAAAGCATGTCGGTCAGTGTACGGTTTAAGCGTTCGGTGAGTCCATTAGTTTGAGGGTGATATGAGGTCGTGAAGTTGTGATGAGTAGCACATGATCGAAGTAGATCGTCAACCACACGAGACAGGAAGCAGCGACCGCGATCTGTGAGTAGGTGACGTGGAGCACCATGTTGGAGGATGACGTCGTACAGTAGGAAGTCGGCTACGTCTGTGGCGCAGCTTGTTGGCAACGCTCGAGTAATTGCAAATCGAGTGGTATAATCCGTAGCGACTGCAATCCATTTGTTGCCTTTCGTGGAAATTGGAAAGGGACCCAGCAAGTCCAGGCCCACTCGATAAAATGGCTCGGCTGGAACGTCAATTGGCTGAAGGAGACCAGCGGGTAGAGTCGCAGGTTTCTTCCGACGCTGACACGTACAGGTCACAAGATACGTAGCGGCGAACGAACCGATAAAGGCCCTTCCAGAAAAAGCGTCGTCGTATGCGATCATAAGTTCTGGAGACGCCTAAGTGCCCGGAAGTGGGGGCGTCATGAAACTGGATGAGGACATCCCTGCGCAGATGATGCGGGACAACGAGCAGGAGTTCTGCGCCGTCGGGGTGCATGTTGCGGCGGCAAAGAACGTTATCCTGAAGCAAGAACATATGTTGAGGGAAGGGTCGAGGGTGCCGGATTGCAGACGGTCAATAACAGAGAGCAAAGATGGATCTCGACGTTGTTCGTCGGCCGCATGGGTGAAGTCTGTTATCGCCAATACATAGGTGTCGGGGTCCGTTTCAGTGGAGTCGGATGGTTCAACGGGATGGCGGGAGAGGCAATCGGCGTCATTGTGTAACTTGCCAGATTTGTACACTACCGAGAACGTGTACTCCTGTAATCGTAATGCCCAACGGCCGAGCCTCCCTGTGGGGTCTTTGAGTGTTGAAAGCCAGCAGAGCGCATGATGATCTGTTATGACCACGAACGGCCGTCCATATAGGTACGGACGGAATTTCGCGACAGCCCAAACGAGAGCTAAGCACTCCCGCTCAGTAATTGTGTAATTCTTCTCCGACTGTGACAGAAGACGACTAGCATACGCTCCATTCTGTGTTTGGGCGAGGATAGCACCAATGCCATGGCCGCTTGCGTCAGTGCGAAGTTCTGTTCTAGCAGCCGGGTCAAAATGAGCCAGCACAGGTGGTGTAGTGAGGGCAGAAATCAACGACGCAAAGGAAGACGCTTGGTCCGCGCCCCAAGAAAAGGCCGCATCCTTTTTGAGTAGGTCCATGAGGGGTCGAGCAGTGTCCGCGAAGTTGAGAACAAAGCGGCGAAAGTAGGAGCAGAGCCCAAGAAAGCTGCGTACTTCTTGAGTGGACCGTGGAACTGGGAACTCGCGGACGGCACGAACCTTGTCAGGGTCTGGTTGGACACCAGTAGCGTCGACTAAGTGTCCAAGTAATTTGATCTGGCGGCGCCCAAAGGTACACTTAGACGAATTGAGCTGGAGGCCAGCCCGGCGAAAGATGTCGAGAATGGCCGACAGACGAGGGAGGTGGCTGTCAAAGCTGGGCGAGAAAACGATGACGTCGTCCAGATAACAAAGACAGGTCGACCATTTCAGACCGCGTAGAAGAGTGTCCATCATGCGTTCAAAAGTTGCAGGAGCATTACACAACCCAAAAGGCATCACCTTAAATTGGTAGAGGCCGTCGGGTGTGATGAATGCGGTCTTCTCGCGGTCGCGGTCATCGACGGCAATTTGCCAGTATCCCGAGCGGAGATCTAGCGACGAGAAATATTTGGCACCATGGAGGCAGTCGAGCGCATCATCAATTCGTGGGAGAGGATACACATCCTTCTTCGTTCCCCGATTGAGATGGCGATAATCGACGCAGATCGAACCGCCAGCTGTTGTCCTTCTTTTTCACAAGCACTACAGGGGATGCCCAAGGGCTAGAGGAAGGCTCTATAACATCTTTATCAAGCATTTTCTCCACCTCCTTTTGGATGACTTCGCGCTCAGAGTGAGATACTCGGTAAGGGTGCTTGTGAAGGGGGGCTGGCGTCTCCAGTGTCGATGCGGTGGGCCACTACATGTGTACGTCCTAGTGGACTGTTCGCAACATCAAATACGTCCAGGTACGAAAATAGGACACCACAGAGTGCTGCACTTTGGGAAGGTAGGAGGTCGGGGGATATCATTTTGTCCAGAAGTGCCTGGGTTGGCGCCGGTATGGTAGGTTGCGTCGCGGTCTCAGCGTCAGCAGCGAATGCAGAAACAATACATTCTTCCAAAGGTGACAGTTCGGCTAGTGAAATTCCTTGAGGAAGAACATGGGTCGAAGTAGAAAAGTTGAGGACTGGAAGCAACGTTTTGTTGTTGGCAATAAGCACTACGGTATGGGGAAGTGCGATGTTGCGCGAAAGGATCAGATCTGTGAGGGGAGCGACCACATATTCACCATCAGGGACTGGGGGAAACGGTGACATACGGACGTAGGTAGCAGCCTGCGCGGGTAGTCGTAGAAACTCCAGGGAACGTAGGCGAGCGTTACTTGATGCGGTGTCATCAGGACACAATGGCAGTTCGAGCCGCAAAATGCCAGAACAATCGATGAGGGCAGAGTGGGCGCTCAAGAAGTCAATGCCAAGAATGACATCATGTGGGTAAGCGTCGAGAACGGCGAAGAGAACTGAAGTGTGGTGGCCGGCAACAGTAACGCGGGCAGTGCACATACCAAGAACTGGTGTTCGGGTGCCGTCAGCTACTCGCACAGTAGGAGAGACGGCAGGTGTCAGTACTTTGCGTAGGCGGCGTCGGAGCGTAGAACTCATAACAGATATGTGGGCGCCAGTAACGATGAGTGCAGTAACGGGCACGCCGTCGACGAGAACACCGAGCAAATTGCGTCTTGAAGTAGGGGTCGATAGAGGTTTTGCGGTTCTTGTCGTCAATGCAGCCTCACCTCCCGGAGCTGCACTGGCTAGTTTCCCGGGTGGTGTCCAGAGGAAGCCGGAGAAGGAGAGCGACGGCGTTGAGGGGAGCGCGACATGGCGACTCTGAGGTGACGGCGATCGGCTGGACCAGTGTCCTTGTGCGGCAATATCGGCGTAGGTCGATTCTGAGCGCGAAGAAAGACGGTGAGGATCACGGGCCGGGAGTTGGTCGTCAAGAAAAGATGTGCTGTAGTACGGGCCACGATCTTGGCGGCGGTCACCGAGGAAACTTGGTCGGTAATTCCGACGATTGCGGCAGTGGCGTGAAATGTGGCCGACGCGAGAGCAAGAAAAACAGATTGGTCGATCGTCAGGCGTCCTCCACTCAGAAGGGTTGCGGTAGCGGGGTGTGAACCGGGGAGCGGAAGCGGCAGCAGCAATAATTGGGGCGGTGTGGTGTTCAGTGGGAGGACCGGACGCGCACATGGGCGGAGGGGCGTAACTGGGGGCTTGTGGAAATACGACGCCCATATTGGCAACCTCCTGACGTACGACGGCCTGAATGAGAGATATTGTCGCCAAATGGTCGTGAGCAGGTGCCTGATAAGCGGCTGGAGCCATGGCTTCGAGCTCCTGGCGAACAATCCTGGCCAAGTTGTTAGGCGGCGAGAACGGAGGGGGCGTCACGGGATCATCGCACGAGGATGTCGCAGCTGTATTCGGGAGTCTGTTAAAGCGCTGAGTAATCCGCCTGCTTTTGGCTTGTTCAAACCGCCGGCATTCAGTGATAATGGAGTCAACCGTGGTGCAGTTCTTACACATGAGGATGTTGAAGGCATCGTCAGCTATGCCTTTCAACACGTGGCCAACCTTGTCCGTCTCTGGCATGTCTTTGTCAATGGTACGGCGCAAGGCTAGTACGTCTTGAATGTATGCGACGTACGACTCCGTGGACGTCTGAGCTCTGGCCGCCAGCTCGTGCCAGGCTGTCATTTGGCGCGCGGCCGATCGGCCAAACAGTGCACGCATCTTCTCCTTGCATAGGTCCCAACTTGTAAGTTCTTCTTCGTGCGTGTTGTAGTAGTAACAACTTTATTTATCCTTTTTACAAGGAAAGGGGCAGCGGGGTAGAGGGGGGAAGGGGTCTACTCGAGGTAGTCCTCCGCTACCCTCTCAGCCCACCCCAGGATGGCCTCCTGAACGTCGCGCCTGGAGCTGCGCAAGGCAGCCCCCCACTGCTCCTCACTAGTAATTAAATTATTAAGGGGAGGGGGCAATGAGTGTTGAGGGCATCCCCACATTATGTGGTCGAGATTGGCCTTGGCCGCTGAGCAGAAGCGGCAGGCCGGGGAAGGGTAGAGAGAAGGGTGAATGACGTGTAGAAAGTGAGGGGAGGGAAAGGTGCGAGTCTGTAGCTGCTGTTTGGCGCTGAGCCGTGCTCCCTCAAGGGTTGCAGAAGATAGCGCCAACCTTTCCCTTTCCCTCAAGAACCACTTATCAGAGGATCTCGCGTTTACGTGGAGAATTACGTGCCAAGGGAGGAAATGTGAGACGATCGAGTGTATAATGTGCACAGATGTCGTGGAATGTGAGAAGGCGATCTCTCGCGGAAAACGGCCTCTCGAAAGCAACGATTTGCGACTCACCTAATGCCCGCGCCCAGTCCGTTAATCCTCGGGCGCTGGCGTGAGCCACCTCGTTGCCGGCGAGACCCGCGTGTGCTGGGGTCCAAATCAGGCCTACGTCTTGTGTGGGAGGGTGAGAGAGGGTTAGGGAAAGGGCTTGTGTTGACACCCTGCCCGCTCCGAAATTGCTGATGGCTGTTTTTGAGTCGCTGACAATGACGGAGGAATTTGGAATAGCGAAAGCCAGGGCTATGGCCGCCTCCTCCGCCTCCTCCGGAGAAGAAGCATAGACAGAGGCGGCCGTAGCTAACTGGCCGTGCGAATTTATTACTGAGAGGGCATATTTGGAGCCAGTGCTATATTCGGCGGCGTCGACATAGAGCACGTCGGTTGAATTGGAGAATTTTCTGTGTAGGGCCTTGGCCCTTTGCCTCCTGCGTGGGATGTGATGTATAGGGTGCATGTTTTTAGGGAGTGGTGGAATGTGTAAATTCGCGTGTATGTGGTGTGGAATGGTGTGTTTGGGGTGACTGAGAGATGGTGGAGAAATGCCTAAGGAGTTGAGAACGTGTCGTCCGGTTTTCGATTTGGAAAGGCGGGTTTGTTGGGAGGTGAGATGGGCTTCGACGAGCTCGTCGAGTGTGTTGAAGGTACCTCGGTCTCCTTTCTGAGAAGGTGTAAGTATGGGAGTGTGTAATTTACCTTTGTGATGACAAAGGCGTGTATTAGTCGGAGAAGATCATTTTCCCGCAGACCGCCGTGTCGGTTGGACACGCGGCCGAGCAGTCTGAGAGTGTTGTCGACGATGGATTGGAGTGTCTGGAGGGTGTGCGTGTTGTGTCGATTGCTCTGAATATGCAGACCGAGAACCCTGAGCTTGTCTACCCTGGGGACATGTTTGTTGCCGAGGAGGATGTGGATGTCGGGAGTGTGTCTACGGTTGCCGGTGTGGGCAGGAAGGAGAATGATTTCAGATTTCTCGGGGGAACAGACGAGACCCATGCGTCCCGCTATGGCCTCCACCTTATCGGCGGCGGCCTGCAGTACGTCTTGAATCTCACCGTCTGAGCCACCTGTGACCCAGAGGGTGATGTCGTCCGCGTATAGGGAGAAGTTCAGCCCTGGGATATGGTCTTAAGGGAGCGTGCAAGGTGGAGCATGGCGAAATTGAAGAGCAGGGGAGATAGCACGGACCCCTGGGGCGTGCCAAAGCTCCCAAGGTGATAGGTAGGGGATTGCTCCGCGCCAATAAATATTGTCGCGGTGCGGTTGGAGAGGAATGCGGCAATGTAATTGTGGATCCTTTCGCCTACCCCAAGAAGGTTTAGCTCCCGAAGTATGACGCAATGATCCACATTATTAAAAGCGCCATGAAGGTCAAGACCTAGAATTGCTTGTGTGTTGTGAGTAGGGTTGGGTGTCAATATGTCGTGCTTCAAGCGAAGCATAACGTCCTGGCACGACAGGGAGCGGCGGAATCCCACCATCTCTGGTGGGAAGAGGTTGTTGTCCTCAATATATTTATTGAGGCGGTTGAGGATAATGTGTTCGAAAGTTTTGCCAATGCATGAGGTGAGTGAGATTGGTCTGAGGTTTGACGTGTTTACGGGTTTGTGGGGTTTGGGAATAAAGATGACTCTGGCATCCTTCCACGAGGATGGAAGGGTGCCAGTGTCGAAGCAGTGGTTGAAGTATGTTGTGAGTGCCTTGACAGAATTGTCGTCCAGGTTTCGGAGAATTTTGTGGTAGAAAATGACGTTGGCAAGCATTAGAGTCTCATCCCACCTGTGGTGCTTGCTGACGCGCTCGTACAATAGGAGCCAATCGTCGACGTCTTTGTTGTCCGTGCCGCAAAACGTGCCGGGGTCGAGGGGCTGCGAAAGGACCACGGTCGGCGGCGCCGCAGGCGCGGGCTGCGATGACTGCGTACTGTCTTCGGCCATGGAGGCGGGAGAAACGTGGCGTCCGCTCCGAAGATCCAGGGCCGGGTGGAATAGAGCCCGCAACCTCCACCAAAATGATGTTACGGGGAGTATTTAATTAACCGTGAACGGCTAGCGCTTGCCTAGTCAAGACTGCACAGAGCGCACAGGTTCCAGCAGGATTTCAGTCCGACAAGAGAGCCTCTGACCCAGCCCCACTACAATGTCTTTGTCTTTGCCATTGCTCGTGACAATATTATATTGGCTAATGTACAATAAAGGAATATGCATATCAACATGCGACGATACTTGAAAACTTTCAGGACAATATTTAAATAATAGTTCATATTTATTGAGCAAGAAACATTCTGCAATTCCTCGATTAACTCGTCATGTTCGCATTCGGAGCTGTTATAAGATTCCGCCCCAGGACGCCTTCAAGACGCGCGCTAACCCCATTCCGTCTGTCTCAATGATTCACTTCCCACTAAAACAGTACGTAAAACGCTGTTTTAGCTTTATTATTATACAAAAACAGGTTTTGTTTAATTTTGAGGGCTTATTATTGGATGCACAATTATATGAAACGTAAAAAGTATCAGCTGTCCGCTAAAGATTAAAGGCAGACGATAAGATTCTCGCTCGCTTTGGAACAATTTGTTGTCTGTTCTTACTTTCATTCGCTTGATTCTGCATTGTAGGTGAGTGAACTTTATTTAGATCATGTAATATGGGTGAATAAAAGCCTTTTATGTACATTTTATTTTAGGAACGCATTATTTGAGTAGCGATATCCACATTTTACACGAAGCCTCGAACAACACCAGTCAACACTAGCCTCCCAGACACATATCCCGTCATTCCCATGACGGCATTGCACCCCTTAAGAAACTTCCATAGACGGTGGCGCCAGATTACCCTCTAGGTGTTATAGTGAGAAACTCTATGAACGGAATGCTTGCCTAAGTGCATAGCGCTGCGTTCTTCCCCCACCCTGTGTGGAAGTCGCGGCGCTGCGCTATGATCGGTAGAAAGCACGGTGCGCACGCCGCTCTGTGATTGGTAGAAACGCAGCCACTAAGACAGACCTCAAATGGTGTCTGGAAAAAGGGTTTGGATTTCCGCGTAACAGAATTAGGTTTTCTCGTATATTCAAACTACAATCTTATGCTATCATGTCTGTAGGTTGTGTGTAAGTCGTACTTTAGAAATTCGTACTTTGAGAAATTTAATTAGTTCAGTAATGCCTATGCGCCATGCGTGGTTCAGGATGCGTGATTCGGGGTGATTTTTCTCATACGGACAACGTCAACACCGTATTTTAACGCGGGATAAAGGGCCCCGTGTCACAGGAAATCCGGCGTCGGTGTTGGCTTCGGCGTAAGTATCAGCGTCTGTGGCATCCGTGGCAGAAAGTTCATCCCGAACCACCCCGATCACACAGGCCATCCACGTGGCGCAAGGGGTTAGTGAACGAAAAATTGAATTTCTCACAGTAAAATCCATCCAAAAAAATTGTAAAGTACGGCTTAACTACAACCTACAGAGATGATAACATTGGATTGTAATTTGAATATATGAGAAAAAAGTCTGATAAGCAGCCAGGGATCTTTGAATCCTATCGTGTTCCACTCTTAAAGGTGAAGCTTAAGCGTCCTCCAATTCTGATGGTGCGCGGCTTAAGCAAGCAATGCTCAAGCAACAATTTTCTGCGACACAGGGCACTTAACGCTATCACGTTAATAATTACGTACTTCCGGAAGAATCCGACTATCGTCTGCTCGCACTCAGCCGCCCGCGCAGGAATTCACCTTTGGCCACCCTGCTTATCTGTGTTCGTTCGGGTCTTGCTAAATTCAACTTGTTCTGAACATTCAAGTAGCCTCAAACCACACGAAACTTAAGTTGAGACCACACGCACTTACCAGCGTGCACTCACTCCTGGCCGCTCCTGGTCTTGGCAGACTTCGCTTGGTATTGACTGATGAAAATGCACGTTGGTCAAGCTGGTGCAGAATAAAGCTGGTCCGCACACGTAGCATGGTCAGACTAGAGCATATTAGCACGAGCACGCACTCAAGCCCTGTCGTGCACAAAGTAAACGCTGTGTATACACACTACAGTTGCACGTTGCTGCGTTCTGATACGTAGCATAGATACCACGACCGCCACGAGGTGCCGTGACGAGTCAGCTGGCTGAGAGCATAGCGGCTCGCTGAGGACAACTGTGTTTGGCATGTCGTAGGTGACAAAGTAGAAAGTAGTGGCGCCTACGTGAGCGTCCAAAATAAAATTTTAACTGAGCGCCACGGCGACGTTCAGTAGGGGGAGCGTTGTGAGGACACCTCGCTCCATTGTAGCCTTCGTAGTGCAAGTCATTGAAGAAGGAGCAGAAGCACCACGAATGGAATAATATGCGACCTTTTATTGCCAATAACTCCAGTTCTGCTGAACGCATTGAAGTACGAGGGCCAGTCAAATGAAAGTTAGCCAAAGCAAATATATGACAAACGGGGTATTTTATTTAAAAGTAGTCTCCATGAGCATTTAGACATTTGTCCCACTGACTAACGAGTCACGTGATTCCCGTCTCATAAAACTCCTTGGGTTGCTGCTTCAAAAACCCAGTAACTGACTCTTTCACGTCATCGTCCGACACGAATCTCGTTCCCTTGAGCTGTTTCTTCAATTGCCCAAAAATGTGGAAGTCGCAAGGTCTGGGCTGTATGGCGGATGTTGCAGCGTTTCCCACTTGAACTTTGCTAGTTTTGTGTTAACCACATCAGCGACGTGGTGATGGGCATTGTCGTGGAGCAAGATGACCCCATTCGTCAATTTTCCACGTCTTTTGTTCTTGATTGTGACACACAGCTGATCCAGAGTTTACCAATAACGGAAATGATTGATAGCCTCTCCAGGTTTAGTAAATTCGATCAGTAATGGCCCCTGACGATCGAAAGAAAAAAGTCAACAGCACCTTTCCGGCGGAAATGACGGCCTTTGTTTTCTTTGGGGGTGGTGAATTCGTATGTTTCCACTGTAAGCTTTGCTGTCGTGTTTCAGGCTTGTAGTAGTGGCATGATGATTCGTCCCCGGTCACAATTGCAGACAAGAAGTCGTTGCCCCATTGTGATATCGGATCAGATGAGTCAAAGCAGCGCCGAACCACTCCGTCTTCTCGCGGTGGTTCAAAATCTTGGGCATCCATTGTGCACACAAGAGCTGATAACCTAGATGGTCATTAATTATGGTGTCAATCGAACCGTGACTGATGTTACGCGCTCTGCCAGTTCATCGTGCTTATCCTCCGTTCTTGTATAATCAGCTCATCAACCTTTGCAATTGTGTTGGGGGTGATTGCACAGTGGCTTTGGCCCGGTGTTGGATCGTCTTTGCAACTTTCACGTCCTTCTTTGAACTGTTTGCTCCAACGCTTCACAGTGGCCAATGAAATGCAATGTTCACCGTACACGGCAGCCATACGACGACTAATTTCTTTTTGGGAAACACCTTCAGCTGTCAAAAACCTCACGACACCACGCTGTTCAACTTTTGGAGCATCCATTATGTCACGCAACCCTGTCCAACCCAGTGTATGAGAGCATTAAGAACATTTATCCTCACACCTTCGTGCCACTATTGTAAATGTCAGATGCCTGTGTGCTGCACGCATGCCTCGCAGATAATGGACCGAGCCATTATTGCACGGGGTGGGTTGGCTCACTTTCATTTGACTCGCCCTGTCACAAAAGAGCGCGTAATCCAAGCACGCGCCGCGTGTCACGCAAGCCAGCGAAAGAACACGCCGGCCCCGCGGCAACTTCAACTGAGGGGGAGAGTGCATACGCCTCAAACAACAATGCGAACAACGGCGCCTGGACGTCTAGAAGAGCCTCGACGAAGCGACGTTAACCGGAGAGAGAGAGAGAGCACACGCGCGCGCCGAGACACCTTCTCACCCGGCGAGTCGGAAGAGATAACTACAGCGTGAGCGTGCGCCAAAGGGATGAGTCATCACCCCCCCCCCCCATTACAATGCTTCGACAGCGGCGGTCAAAGGTACGAGAAAAGAATAGAAGCTTCCCAGGCTTTGGCCATGCTACGAGATCACGACTCCGATAGGAAAGTTCGAGAACGCCTGTGGAAGCTATATAACCGCCGTGCGAGCATAGTCAGTTCGGAGTTCAGTGGAGTTCAGTCCGCACCAGTGAAGTGATGTAACGTGAAGACCAAGCGTCTGCGGGAGAAGGAGATTCCCCGGCAAGCTAGTGTACGAGTTCATCGAGCGTCTGCATTTCCGGAAGAAGTTCCTTCTTTGAGATTTGCCCCGAGCTACGCAGAGATCGTCTGACAAGACCAACATGGGTGAATACGATTGGAAACTTAGTGTTCCTATTCATTTTGTAATTTACGTGTTGGCCTCTTAGTGCTTGTCATGGATTATTTTTCTTGTGTTTGTTAATACCTATCTGAATTGTGTTGTGTCTAGCCTAAGTGTGCATGTGTGTGCGTAACTGCCTTGTGTGAAGAATATATTTTGTTGTGTTTTGACAACTCTGGGCTCTGACTCGGTCTTTGGACAGCAACCGGCGTTCGCTGGCGCACCAAAGGGCCCATTCTTAATTGTCCTTGCTTTCGTGGGATTATTTTCGGAAGCTGATAAGTCAGCTTTGGAATTTGGTCCGGTGTCTGCGCCTCGTTCACGGGGTCTGTGACACGCCCTCATACTTTTTTGCGGCAAAGTATTTTTAAAATAGTCCATTTTAACTTCAAATACATTTCTCGACTTTGATAAAAAGTGGTTCAGGGCCCATTAACAAGTTCCGAGTGGGAGGATCTGTAATGAAGCAGTCTTTTTTCTCCTCAGGTAGTAAATTTAACAAATGTGACCATGAGGATAGAAAGTTAGACAAATCTAAAACCCTGATGGAATTTTCCTGTGGCACTTTATGAGTGAAACAAAGATGGCTCAAGCTAGACTGAAACACTGCCAGGATATTATGACCCAGTCAGAAACCCAGTCAGAAATTCAAAAGAAAGAAAAAAAAAGTCACTTGTGCTTCATATGCATTTGAGGGGCTATGTAGTTTCTTCTTGGCTTGAGCTTTTTTATGCCGATTGAAACAAGATGCAACAAGATTTTTTTATCCATCTGCTTTTCGCAAAGATATAGCTTCTGCACTACAGGAAGCGACTGCAATTTTTCTGGCACAAGGAATGAACAACTGCTGTGGCTTACGAGTGATTCACATCAAGGTGTATGCATAATGTTGTGGTGGCTCTGGAGATATTACTCTTTCATCCACCCTTGCACTTACTTGTCCACAGCAAGCACAGCTACAAAGTTGAACAGGAAATATTGCAGATAGAGTAAAATTATTTTATTTCTGCTGACAGCTCTGATAAACTATAATTATCTGAAGTGCTGCAATTTTCTTGCCTATTTCTTGAGGTCACCAAATACTTCCTCTGGAACGGATCTTTGTTCCACAGCTACCTCTGGAAAAGATCAAAAGGAAGAGAATGAGTGAAGAAAAATTTTCTGATTTTTAAGCATGCCACACACACACGCACACACACAAAAGAAAAGAAAGAGGAAGAAGGCAGCTGCTTTTCAATACACCCCCCCATGAAATAATGGCATACCCTCAGCAAGCACATCAAGGTTCTTCACATTTACACAGATGTGGGCATGTGACATCTCTGAACATGAATGACAGGAAATGGGCGATTGCATTCTACATGACTCATACAGGCCACAGTGAGTGAAGAATGGAAATGATCAACATCCACCCAAATTCTGCAGGGCTCTTGCTGTGAGCCACATCACAGTACAATTTTGCAGCTTCCAGAATTATTGATTGTGAATTTATATTTCAAAGATCAGGTTGTAGTGTTACTTCCATGATGCAGGTCTGTATGACAGGTGTACGATGCAGCTACAGTAATAGCATGCTGCACTTTTTCTACTTGACAATGAGAGTAATTCAGACTGTTTATCACTAGGGGTGTGCGAATACCGAATAGTAGATTGCAAATCGATGAAAAAAATAACTGAATATCGAAAAACTTCCACGCTTACACATAATCTGCAAGAAAACCAGCTGCTGCCCTTGCTCGAGAGTGTACTCTCATTGTGCAACAAAAATGTTGTTAGCTATCGGTAATTTTGTTACTTGGGAATCAAGACGTACAGTATGGTCTACTCTAATTAAAGGGTGCACCGAGTTAGTATGCCAGCACTGATTATAGCAGTTCTTATATGAGGGCCTAGAAAATTTTGTTAATAGAATGTTTGTTGTGTAGAATCAAGTGCTTTTTGTCATCTGAAGCTGAAGCAGTGATGAAGTTAAGTCATTGAGATCACATGTATCGCTTGGACCATAGCCTCCTATATACACTCTGTGCCTGCTAGATCACCACAAAACTGCCGTCGTCTATGAAGGCACTACTTACATAGGATGAGAGGTCACAAATACAGTTAGGCCTTGATGCAAACCAAAGAGCTGTTGGTTAACTAGCATTAGAAACCCATGAAAATACTACAAATGAAGTGGTATAAAAACACATGGGATAGGCATATTTCGAGGTTAGGGAAGAAGAAAGTAAATTATCTGATGAGAAGGGACTGAGACATACGGAGGACAGCAGATGGGCACCAAGGGTGTTCAAGTATTTGTATAGGCAAAATGTGGATTCCCAGTGGTGGAAAAGAACTAGAAAACAGGCCATTAAGTATGAAAGGCACAGTACAGGATGTGAGAGGATTAGAGAAGATGGAAAATAAGACAATAATGGAAAACTACTATAAATAGGGGAAGAGGGGATAGAAGAAAATTTTCTGCAATAACTTGAGAGGCAGTGCACTTATTTTTGAGGCTAGGATAGGTTGCTTAAAAATGCAGTTATAAAAGATAAAAGGAGGTTCACCCAAGAAGGTTACCAGTCAGTCACCATCAAGCCTTGGGATTTAAAGACAGTAATCAATGGGTAAATATTAGTGCAGAAAACATAATCAAGAGACGTTTGGAACATTGGTGGTGCATAGGTAGAGAATAACCAGAGAGATTGTAAACAAAAATTCGTATATAGCCTCAAAATGATGTAATCATGGATTTATTACAAACACTGGCAAGTTAGAATTAAAACATTTATAACTATAGTAAAGTTGCATATGAACTTAAATTGTACATGCTGGAGTGTCGTGACAGATGCCAACACCCCGTTTCAAAGGAGAATTCACTCATAATCATCAAATAAAAAATGTGTCATGATATTTTGGGCAGAGTAACGATAAACCTTGCAAGGGCCCATTACACACTATCGACGGCGGAGGGCAGAAGTTGTCTGTGCTCCTGAAACAACAATGTTCATGTGCAGCGGTAGGAGATTATTTCGTTATGAAAAATAACTATACAGTCAACTTTGCATTTGCATATCTGCATTTTAACTTAGCTTTACTGCAACACAACCATGTTATGCATTGAAACATACCAAGCGGTGAAAGGTGCCACTGTTACTGAACATAGCATGTGTCCTTAATTTAGATACGCGCATGCGCCATTTCCAGTCACAGTACACGCACTGAGACACTTACAGCATAGACCACTTATAACGTAACCGCTTATAGTGCAGGACCGGATATAATACAGTCTTTTCAGACACCCGTTAATTTTCCCATAGCACTCTATGTATACACGTATCGCTTATAGTGCGGCTGCCTGGAAGTTCGGCAGTCAACCTAGACGGCAAACGCTCCCCTCAAGCCACAAATACCGTATTTACTCAAATCTAATGCGCACTTTTTTTCTGATAAAACAGGTCCAAAAATTGCGTGCACGTCAGAATCGAGTAGGACCCTAAATCTGTGTTACCATATAGCCGTCGGCATTTCAAAATGGCCGCCTCGCATGCGCGTCGAGCCTAGCTACTCTCGAGCCTAGGTACCGTAGCTTCCTCCATGTGCTACAGTACACGTGCTTAGGCAATAGTCTACCGTCTGTTCTCTGCGTCTGCTCTATCAGCTTGAAGTACTGAGTTCATAATGATGCCGCATTTAAAAGGAAAGTGATCATGCGTGCGGAGACGGACAGAAATCAGGCCGCATCATGGGCGTTCGGAGAATCCGAAACTTGCGTTCGGGACTGGCGCAAACAGAAGCAGAGAATTTTCGCCAGTAAAGCAATGCAGAACGGTTTCAGTGGACCGAAGCAGGATGTAATCTGCGACATCCACTTTGATGATACGATCGCCTGGGCCCTATCTTGAAAGCAATCTGCAATGGGGAAAGTCCGCGGTGTGCCGTGTTTTCGCCGCTTATAGGCTGCGCTGAAGCGAGAGGCATGATAGCACGAAGGTCAATTCAGTCGTCGCGCTTCGTCACTAGAGCGTTTTGACAGTTCGTTTCAGCGGTCAACGAGCGAGATGTGTTCATGTTTGCTTGTGTCCGTGTGACACCGTGCTTGTTAATTTATTTAGTAGGCGAATATGGAACCTAGAGCACGGTGACAGCGACGGCGGAAATGCGCCTGGAGTGTCTATTATCGCAATAAAATAGTTGTTTTGGTTGTAGTGCGGTACCGCTTATAGTGCGGATATTCGCAACTCCGGCGACTAAAGTTATAAGCGGTCTACACTGTATTAAGTTTTCTGGCAGGCTGTCAGAGTTTTAGATAGACCCCACTATTTTGCTGGCTTTAAACATGCCCTCAAATTTCAGAGGTTTTTACAGCAAACCTGTATATGGCTAGGCTTCCATGCATTTTTCAACTCCGTAAGCAAAAACTCAGGTCCCGAATTTGATGTAAAATCACTTCATTCTAAGCAAAACTTTATATGTCTCATCACTGGGATATGCATTTTGAGTAAATTAGTTATCAATAGGCACCATTTTCAAGATCAGTAGACTCTATGGTAAATAAAAATTTGCCGTGGTTGAGCATGGTTAAACCAAGTTTGTCGAGCAATAACACCGTTTTGTTTGCATTGGGAAAGGATGCAGATGCTCCTCGGCGCCATCAGCAACTACCACATCTACAACTGCACCACAAGACAACAAACAGATGCTGCTTGGCGTGGCAGCAGCAGTGAGCGAATTGACCTTCATGCTGTGTCTCAATTAATTAAATTATGGGGTTTTACGTGCCAAAACCATGATCTGATTTTGAGGCACACCGTAGTGGGGGACTCCGGAAATTTGGTATGCTGTGTCTCGCTTCAACACGAACGAAGCATCGAAAGCACAGTGCATATACCAGTGTCACGGAGCGGCATATTTTCGAATGGTTTGGACGCTGATTAACGACACGCCGAATTACGAGCGTCAAACACGTGGGCTCCTGACTGTGCAGCGTATAATGCATTCGACATCGACACGCCAAATTACGAGCGTCAAACACGTGGGCTCCTGACTGTGCAGCGTATAATGCATTCGACATCGACACGCCGAATTACGAGTGTCAAAAACGTGGGCTCCTGACTGTGCAGCGTACAATGCATTCGACATCGACACGCCGAATTACGGGCGTCAAAAGCGTCGTGGCCGCTCGGGCTGCCATCTCGATTCCAGACGCGTCACGCCGATTACGGACCCCGAAGTGTGCGCGTACGGCCACGTGGTAGTGCCAGGCTCAACCTTGGCCCTTGACATTGGGAGAGAGGCTAATCTGCGGTTCTTCGTCCATAGTGAGAGCGCGGTCAAGATTGTTGGGAGCTAAGAGCGCTGAATTCGGAGAACGCTACATAGCGGCAGTTTCCCTACCTAGGGAACTAGGGAAAGGAGAGGCTATTTAAGCGCATGTTTTGGGCCCTGCTGATTAGTCTAGAAGCTGAACCTATGCGCTGCTGAGAAGCCGTTGGGGGGCTAGTGCCGTCCAGTATCGCCTGGGCCGCCTGGCCACATCGGAACTCCGAGGAACTTGTTGACGTACGAGACGTCAAACCAGCGTCTGCAACGAAGCTCACGGTAGTTCACCTCAAGTTAGCTCAACCTGCTTGAGGGAAGTCGTCAGATCTAGACTCCCGGGAAACCCAGCCCAGCAATTCGCATCCACCTCGACAAGATCGGACCGCCAGCATTCTTCGGGAAAGCTTTGTGACCGACTTCCACGGTTTATGGACTTGCTGCTGCTGCCCGGCCATGCGTATGACACCATTTGTTTTCTTTTGAACTTTGATTTATTTTGATCTTTGTTTTAGTGAAATGCTGTTAAGTGTATTCTTGTGTATTTGATCCTCGCACTGTTTCATATGTATATGTTCTGTTAATTGCTCGTATTTATTGGTCTTCATCATTGTGTGATATTAAGTTCAGGTGTGTTAGTCTGTCTTGTGTTTTTCTTATTATGTTATTTTATTAACTTGTGTATATTTATCAGTCGATAAATATCTTGTTTTTTTGTTTACTCTCGACTCTGACTCTTTTCACTGTGCTCGCTTGCGTACGGAACGACCAACCAGCTTGTCTACCCCGTCGATCGACTTCGCGCCGACGACGAATCGGGGACAGCTGTGACATAAACTGGCGTCCGCGAACAGGACGTTCTGTACAAAAAGCAGCGCGGTGAACGGAGAACGATGATCGTGGATATTGATCGAGTAGTGCTGACACATTCTTGTGCAGTGTCGAACGCGCGTGCATGCGAATTGTGAGCGCATGGTTTTTGCTGGTGTAGCGACATTTTGGAGATAATGGAGTCTGAAAAGTGGATAGAGAGAGGCAAACTGTTCGGCCTAGAGGGCGATGAGCTGAGGACATGGGTTGCGGAACAGCTGGAGCGGGCGTTGGCCCGAGAGAAAATGGAGAAAGAGCGAGCGGCGGCGAAGGAAGCTGGAGAGCGCGAAATACGGTTGTTGAAATTAAGGATTCAGCTTCTTCAAAGTAGCAACAAGAGCGGGGCTAGCAACGAGTACCTAGAAGTACAGGAGGAGCAGCAGAAATGTCAGGCGCCCGTAGAAGTCGCGCACGGAAAGTGTGAAGAAGTCGCACACATGGTTCTGCCGATGGTAGAAAGAGGCTAATTCTTGTGAGCCTAAATGCACGTTCGCAGATGATTCCATATCCGTACACCGTGACGTTGTTGTTGAGGGGCCCGTTGATGGGGACCGGATTGAGCGCGACGAGATACTGTGCCAATCGAATGCGAGAGAAGCAGCTAGGCCAGCAGTGGACGAGTTGGCATACGTCGCGAAGGTAGCGCCTGCAGTAGTTGTCCGAAGTGACACGAAGGTATTAGGCAAGAGCACCAGTGGAGAGTGCAATGGATCAGAAAAGTGCGCTGAAGCACAATGCGAGCAGGAGAGCACAGTTGTGGACAGCTCCCAGATATGTGAGCTACGTTGCGCAGAGGAAATTACCGGCATTGCCCCGAGGTGTTTGGAGCTCTCCGCCAGTGAAGATGAAATTGAGAGGGGTGATTCACCCGCTAAACATCAAGACCGAGCGGTTGAGGTGGAGATCGTGACCGACGATATGCGTGCTGGTCACCACGAGGTGCGAGAGGAAGGCTCGGAGATTAGCACCGCAAAGCGTGCTAGGAGAGGGAAGCGGCGTCGTAAAGTTCGTAAGGCGGCAGAGAAGGCAACGCAGCCGAGTAAAACAAAGGGCGCTAAACCCTGCGGGGAGCGCAGTGAAGAATTTCGAAAGGCGCGTTTGCAGATTGCAATGTCTCCAGTACGAGCGCGCCCGAGCCACCGGGTGAGGAGGAAAGGAGAGAGCCGTTCGTCAAGGGGGCGGACAAAAGCAAGGGTGCCAGTATGTTCCCCCTCGTTCGGTTCCTTGAAAAGTGTGCACCGCATGGCACAAAAGCGAGAGCCAATACGGTGCCGCGAATTAGGCATAAGGTTCAATAAAGTCGCAGTGCGATGCGTGACAGGCACGTTTCCTGTTTACGAAGTGTCGGGGATGCACAGCGAGGAGAATGGCCGCTGTACCTTTTGCATTCTCTCGCTGACAAGATCAGCTGTCAAACCGCGCCCGCCTCGAGTACGGCTTAAGGATATGGCTCTACCTTAAGCTACTAGAAATGAAAGTGACGCAGGTTGTTGGTAGAAACAGTTTGTTTCTTTATTTTTCCGTGTTAGGTTAATCTTTTAGAGTTCGGTTGGGTGAGCAAGTTTGGAGCTTTGTGTAATTATTTTGGAAGTCCTCCGATATTCTGAGAGCTGGCTTGCGCGCGTAGAAAGTTTTTGAAAACTTTGTTTTTTTGATATGTCGTTCTTTCTGTAGCAGTTAGGCTCGCTTGTGGGTGAAATACGCTGTATCGGTTCACTTTACCGAAGGGTTCAGGATTTCTTTTTTCTTGAGAGTGGGTTGCTTTATTTGAGGGAGCCGTTGTGGCCTCGCCTGTTAGGAAAGTGTTTGTGCCGTTTCGTTAAAGCGTGGCTCGCGCGGACACACAGGAGCAAAGCGCTGGTGCGTCTATCACACGTGTATTTGCAAGACGACAGCAATTTTTGGTTTCATTTAGTGCGTGTAAGCGCTTTGCAAGATCCGCGAATGTCCTGGTCGTCTTGAGCGCGTGTTTGGCGCACGTTTTGGTTGCCATTGCACTAGTACGTGTATTAAAGCTGATGTGGAGTGTGAGCAGACTATTCATGGCAGGTGTGCTGCATATGTTATTTCGAGTACCATTTATTTGCGGTCATTGTGCAGTCGAGTTGGAGAATGTTGTTGTTGTGTGCCTGGAGGTGTGGTGTTTTTTCGATTTTTTTTTGCATGGTACACGTGGTTATTAGATGTATAATGTTATGTATACATAGAATGGTCTTCTTTTTCTTGTTTTTGTTTTCGAAAATGCCACTCGTGTAAGTGAATATTATGTGATAATATTCTGAAAGTGGGAGGCTGTGTCACGGAGCGGCATATTTTCGAATGGTTTGGACGCTGATTAACGACACGCCGAATTACGAGCGTCAAACACGTGGGCTCCTGACTGTGCAGCGTATAATGCATTCGACATCGACACGCCGAATTACGAGCGTCAAACACGTGGGCTCCTGACTGTGCAGCGTATAATGCATTCGACATCGACACGCCGAATTACGAGTGTCAAAAACGTGGGCTCCTGACTGTGCAGCGTACAATGCATTCGACATCGACACGCCGAATTACGGGCGTCAAAAGCGTCGTGGCCGCTCGGGCTGCCATCTCGATTCCAGACGCGTCACGCCGATTACGGACCCCGAAGTGTGCGCGTACGGCCACGTGGTAGTGCCGGGCTCAACCTTGGCCCTTGACATTGGGAGAGAGGCTAATCTGCAGTTCTTCGTCCATAGTGAGAGCGCGGCCAAGATTGTTGGGAGCTAAGAGCGCTGAATTCGGAGAACGCTACATAGCGGCAGTTTCCCTACCTAGGGAACTAGGGAAAGGAGAGGCTATTTAAGCACATGTTTTGGGCCCTGCTGATAAGTCTAGAAGCTGAACCTATGCGCTGCTGAGAAGCCGTTGGGGGGCTAGTGCCGTCCAGTATCGCCTGGGCCGCCTGGCCACGTCGGAACTCCGAGGAACTTGTTGACGTACGAGACGTCAAACCAGCGTCTGCAACGAAGCTCACGGTAGTTCACCTCAAGTTAGCTCAACCTGCTTGAGGGAAGTCGTCAAATCTAGACTCCCGGGAAACCCAGCCCAGCAATTCGCATCCACCTCGACAAGATCGGACCGCCAGCATTCTTCGGGAAAGCTTTGTGCACCGACTTCCACGGTTTATGGACTTGCTGCTGCTGCCCGGCCATGCGTATGACACCATTTGTTTTCTTTTGAACTTTGATTTATTTTGATCTTTGTTTTAGTGAAATGCTGTTAAGCGTATTCTTGTGTATTTGATCCTCGCACTGTTTCATATGTATATGTTCTGTTAATTGCTCGCATTTATTGGTCTTCATCATTGTGTGATATTAAGTTCAGGTGTGTTAGTCTGTCTTGTGTTTTTCTTATTATGTTATTTTATTAACTTGTGTATATTTATCAGTCGATAAATATCTTGTTTTTTTGTTTACTCTCGACTCTGACTCTTTTCACTGTGCTCGCTTGCGTACGGAACGACCAACCAGCTTGTCTACCCCGTCGATCGACTTCGCGCCGACGACGAATCGGGGACAGCTGTGACAACCAGCACTTGGTGCACTTTGTACACATCGCAGATCGTTGTGAAGATGAGGCCCGTGCGACCGCACAGTTTGTCTGCATCGCAGATCGCTTTCAAAATATGGTTGCCCACACGGCGTACGCAGCAGCCCCCGGTAGTGGCAGGCTAAGTCCCAGTTTGACCTTGGCTGAGCTTGAAGGTCAGATTTACGGAACCAGGGATTTCCTGGGTTAGTACCTGGAGTAGTAAAACTATCGCTCTAATAAAGGTTTCTCAAAGATTTACAGCTGTGGGGCTGTGTCGGCCATGTCTACATTCACACCGCCCTCTCTATGTCGTCGTTCCAAGCTCGTGCGTGCCTAGTTTCCTTCCGCTCTACTCAGGCGGCGGCATCATCGTGCATTGTCGGCAAGACAGGCTGCCATTCTCCATTCTGAATTTCACTTCTCTCGTCATAATGGGGAGGCCGCGTGTAGTGCGCATCCCGACGAGCAGCGCACATACGAAGAGAGACGGCGAGAACAGATGCAAGAATGCAATCGGCGGCGGTGGGTGGCAAACATCCTTAAAGATTGTTTCCAAGAAGCCAGCCGCAAGCGGCTTGCTATGCAAGACGACGCACGTCGTGTGCTAAACCACTTTGGTGGTCATCCACGTTCACAAAGTGGAATGTCTCATGATTTTTTTTTTCATCTTAGTGCCTTCCTTTTCGCTAGCTTTCCCAAAACATAGAATGTTTTACTATCTCTCTCGGAGCATGGCGTGTGCGCACGCGTATAATTAAGGAACGCATACTAGCTCCTGTTAACGGTCTCGCATACGAGACAAGCATGGCGGGCGAAACGAGGGCTCAAATAGCCACAGCACCATCAGAAACAACTCTGAATGGCTGTCAGTATGCTTATTAGGCATCTAGGTGCTCGTACTGCGACAGGAGACGGCGCGTGCGCGCTTGTATAATTAAAGAATGCGTACTTTGTATCGTGACAATGGCCCCTTTCCGTTCTTGGTATGCTTCACCACATGACACGGCTGTATAGCGGCGAAGCTGACCAGTAAAGTTAGAGTTATCTAGCGAAGGCCAATTTTGACATCAAAATAACGGAGGTTTGGGCCCATAGAATCAACGGTGGTATAAGTGCCGGCTAGGACCTTCGGTCTGGGTCGAATTAACTGAAAAATCTAATTAACGGAAGCCTACTGTATAAGCAACACATTCATATTTCACTTGTCACTACCACTGTTTTATTGACATCTGTGCATTTCTTTGTCAGCAGCAAGTCCCAGAAATGGGAAAAATGTGCTTGAGACAACCTACGTAAATGGCACCACAGCCATAGTTCCATTGACGACCTCTTCTCATTGCTTTGCCGATAATACAAGAGGCATAGAATATACAGGAGGCTATGATCAGACACTGACGAAGCTCTGTTCGGGTCCACAAGTGGGCAGTCAGAAACTACTGTGAGCATGTGTACCAAGTTCATTTGTGTGCTTAAAGGGACTGACAACCGCCCAGAATGCGTCATGAGATGTATGGAAATGAAAAGACCGTGATTTACAGTGATAGAACAGGGCATGCTGCTCGTGGTTTAAGTAGGAATTATAATTTTAAATGGGCACAGAAAATCGTGAAAAATTGTATGTCTCGCCATGTAACTGCAGATTACTGTACGCAAGTCAGCTGTTATTAAGTGCACCATATATATTGCTTAAAATCGCAGTCTTTATATTATACAGGCGTTTGTGCTTTCTTCTGTGCGTATTACTATCTGAAAAAAAAAAAGTAGACGCTAACAAGCAGCACTGCCTGCGCCGCAATGATTGTAATGGCAGGACTGTGGTGAGCCGTGGCATCTCTCGTTGTATGGCGACGCACACAAGTGCTTTTGTATGCATGCTAGTTTGTGAGCGAGTACTCCGAGTCTGTGGTCTCCCTGTGAGATACAAAATGCCATTGACTAACTGTGCTATAAGTGGGTGCCTAGTCTACATGAATAGCACCATTGGAATATCCCACTACTTCCTACCAATGCTGGCACAGAATCGCTATCACATTCACCTATTACTATTTCAAGTGTATGACTTAACACAATTGCAACTGCAGATAAAAAAATTCTGACAAAAGAATATTCCACAACGTTTTCCATGTTACCACTGTAGGATTTGATACTCTGATCGGTTTTACGTTGCACTAAGAAAAAAAAAAAAAAAAACGGATACCATGAAAATGTCATCTGCAAACCGAGCACATTGCCCTATTCAGCAACAATGGGGACGAATTACAGCAAATGATTGAGGACCTTAACCGAGAAAGTGTAAGAGTGGGCTTGAAGATTAATATGCAGAAGACAAAGATAATGTTCAATAGCCTGGCAAGGGAACAAGAATTCAGGATCGCCAGTCAGCCTCTGGAGTCTGTAAAGGAGTACATTTATCTGGGTCAATTACTCACAGGGGATCCTGATCATGCGAAAGAAATTTACATAAGAATGAAATTGGGCTGGAGGGCACACGGCAGGCATTACCAAATCCTGACTGGGAGATTACCACTGTCGTTGAAAAGAAAAGTGTACGATCATTGCATTCTACCGGTGCTAACATATGGGGCAGAAACTTGGAGGTTAACAAAGAAGCTCGAGAACAAGTTAAGGACCGCACAAAGAGCGATGAACGAAAAATCTTAGGACTAACGTTAAGAGACAGGAAGAGAGCGGTGTGGATCAGAGAACAAACGGGGATAGCCGATATTCTAGTTGACATTAAGCGGAAGAAATGGAGCTGGGCAGGCCATGTAAAGCGTAGGATGGATAACCGGTGGACCATTAGGGTTACAGAATGGATACCAAGAGAAGGGAAGCGCAGTCGAGGTCGGCAGAAAACCAGATGGGATGATGAAGTTAGGGAATTTGCAGGCGCTAGTTGGAATCATCTAGTGCAAGACAGGGGTAAGTGGATATCACTGGGAGCGGCCTTCGTCCTGCAGTGGACATAAATATAGGCTGATGATGATGACCATGAAAATTGGTTCTCGGTCTCTCTTTAAGCTCACGTTTAGACAATAAGTTCAGAACTGCATCCGGGAACAAGCGTGAACAAGCATATCCAATACGATCTGCGTGCCTTCCAGTGGCCAATCAGCCTGATTTTCGCACACGCTTTCTGTACACGCTACTTTTGTCACCATTCTAAAGCTTTGTCCATGTCGCGTATGGGAAGTGTTTCAATCTGTCCTGTCAACCTTGCAACAAAGGGAAATCGTGTGCCCTGGAAATGCTGCGTGATCAAGGGCATGCACTTTGGTGCTGCCTTTCCCCAAATAGTATTATTCGAACGTTCACTATTTCATTCGTATTCCAGCATTTGCACTACCTTATTTATAACCTAACCACCTCTTATGTAAGGCTGGCTATAGCATTTGTTATAATTTGTGTTTGTCTTAGTGTGCATTTTTGAAATCTGACAAAGCCCAGTTATTATGCAGTTGGATAATCTGTCTTTGGTATGCAGAAGCCTTCAGTGGCCCATCTTCTTTGCTGCCACCTTCCTGTTGGATGGCAGGTGACATTGCAAAAATCATTTTCTTACTGTAACCACTGCAGGCTATTCTGGTGGTTCCATTCAACCTCTCCTCTCAAAACTTGATGATCATGTTTATTGGCATCCCCTTTGAAACGGGGTGGGGACAAATAGTCGAGTAGCCTGCTTGATTTAATCTTGCTTTACTACATCTATTGCTATCTAGCCTTTTGCCTATCTGATTTCAATCTTAACTTTCATGTTTAAAACCTCTATCACTACACTGTACCATTACCTACACTTGCAATGACCGGTTCTAACGATATCTTCCCTGTTTTTCTTCTACCAATAATCTGATCGTCTCTTACTTATCTCGACTGCCGACCAGTGAATCCTTCCATCTTCCTTGAATCCCACCACTCCTGGAAGGTGGACACTCCCCACGGGTCTCGTTGGGTTAATATCTTGGCATTCAATTACGACGTGTCGAGTTGTTTCAGGACTTTTTTTTGCAGCAGACACATGCCTCCACCCTGTGATGCAAGTTTTCTCCGGCACATTTTTGTCTTCTGGCAGCCAGATCAGGCCTCACATAGCAAGGCACTCCCCTTTGCATTACCCTCTAATTTGCCCCCAGATTTTGCCTCCTGATTTCTTTCTTCATTCTGGTATATCTCCATGGTCTTTTTTGTTTCCATCCTTTGCAACTAATTTACCGTCTCTGTTTCTCTCACTTTCTTTTTTATGACTTCTGGTTGTTTACTTGTATGTACGCTTTCAATTACCCTGTACTTGCTTGCCAACTTTCTAGGCCTCTTCCTCCATTCTGTGTCCACGCTTTTGAGGTACAGATATTTGTGCACTTTAGCAGGCCATTTCCTTTCATTCATGTTCCTTAGTCTTTCTTCAAAACTAATCTTGCTCTCCGCTTCTCTGACTGCAAAAGAAGCACAACCCATGTCACCTTGCACTTATTTGTGGTTTTACCATAGGACCCCAAAGCCAGCCGGCCTACTGCCCTCTGGTTAATCTTCAACCCCGACAAGATTTCTGACTTTATAGCACAGAATTGAATTTGTGAACGTTACCACTGGCACAATAACACTTTTCCAATTTCCTTGCACCACCTCGTATTTATTGTAGCCCTAAAGTGCTCTGTTTCATTATTGCTGCATTCCACTTCCCTTTTATTTTTAGATTACCTTGGTGGATGCTTGAGTAGGTCTTTCCTTTGTTTATGTATAAACCCAGGTACTTATTTTGCTTGACAGTGAGTATGACTTCCTGTTGAATTGATACCATGTCATTACTCATCTCTTCATTAAAGATCATAATTCCAGATTTCTCTGTGCTAAATTTAAGCCTTAGATTCGTTGCTGTGTTGCCATTTATATTTGTAAGTCTGCAAATCCCCTGCATTGTCTGCTAGTAGCACTATGTCATCTGCATAAATCAGCCCAGAGACCTTCTAGAAGGTTGCACCTTTTGCCCATTACAGATTTAAGATAGATCAAAACCTAATTCACTGCTTTTCAGTCGTTTTTCTCTGCTCTTAACATTAAGCGTGAACAACAATGGAGACAGAGCACAGCCTTGCTTCAATGCTCGGTAAAATTACACTACTTGATTGCATTTCCGGCCTTCCCATACAATGTCTACTCCGTTGTCGCTATATACCCCCCTCAACAGCTTCACGAAATCGTTGTCTATGCCCTCAAGTTTGAGAATATCCCATAGCAATTCCCTGTTTACGTTGTCATAAGCTCCCTTAATATCTAGGAATAGTATCCATAAGTTCTATTCTGACCTATTGAAATCTCTATACAGTGTGTCAGTACAAATACAGTAGAGTAGAACCTCATTCATTAGTTTGGAAAAAGAAATCTCCAAAAAAAATATGTACTAACAGAGTAAATATAAGATTGAAAGTCACTAAAAAAATTGATAGACTGAACTGTAGTTGACATATACATAAAGTGAAACGTTGCGCGAATCATTACAGCATGAGACGAGACAGCGACGTGAGCCGAGCTGTTGGGGCTCAAGCGGGCCGAGACACGTTGTTTTTACGGCTTCAGCAAGCTTACGTTTCTGCTCCACAAATTCAGCCTGGGTCAGCAGCTTCTTCGAGTGGGGCATTTTGGCGGGAAGTTTTGACGTGCCCAGTCGGTGCGAATCGTTGCGGCACGAGACACAGACACACACGTCCAGCTAGTAGGGTCCAAACAACCTGAGATACAAGTTCTCATTTTTCTGCTGTGTAGTGTTATAAGACTGCGGTGGGAAGTACAAAGTAATCGAGCTGGTGGGCAACACTGGAATACGATGCCTACGATGCCGCCAGAGTGATACAGTATAGACCACTTATAAAGTAACTGCTTATAGTGCAGGACCGGATATAGTGCGGTCTTTTCAGACTCCCGTTAATTTTCCCATAGCACTCCATGTATATACGTATCGCTTATAGTGCAGTTGCGGGAAACGAAATACTGGTTACAGTGCGGCTGCCTGTGAGTACGGAAATCAACGGGGACGGCGAACGCTCCCCTCAAACGGGAGCACCCCAAGGAGTGCTCGAGGAAGAAAGAGAGACGAAGTAGAGAAGGGCACGTGGTGCGAATGAACAACCAGTGAGGCTGAAACCAGAATCTTGAGTGCGAGTCGTGAAATATCACGGCGCGCATAGCGAGCGAGCGCCATGAAACTGCCAACGCTGGCCAACGCGTGCTTCACGATAACGGCAGTAGACGAAACTTCAGGGAGCGGGCGGCACCGGCACAGCACGGTGAAGGGCGCATGCGGAGACCGTGGAATGTGAGGGAGGAGGGCGACAGGGAAGCAGATTTCACCTCGGCAACTCCGCCGCTACAGTGGCTCCCTCACTTTCGACTGTCACCGTGCGCGCCCGCCGGCCGGCCCGGCGCCAGCTCAAGTTTCGTTTTCTGCCGTTATCGGGAAGCGGGCGTTTGCCGGCGTGGGCAGTTTCGTTGGCCGGCCTGGGACAGTGCCGCTGCTTCCCGCTTCGCCGTAGCCGCAGCGTGCAAGGTCAATACGTGACTAGAAAGTAGAGAAAGCATAAAGGAGAAAGAAGGGTTCACTGCCATTTTCTACGCGCGGCTACGGTAGCGTGGCTGAGACGTCGGCACGTACACGCATGTTCCGGCGCAACGCAGAATCGGCAACCTTGCCATTTGAGAGAGGTTGAAATTTCCACCGCGTTTTTTTCTTTCTTTTTTTGTTTTGTTCGCGCGCGACATTGAGGGGTCTCTCCTACGCTATTACTTTATGGCGGTGCCCGAGCAATGCCGGTCGGAGGCGCCGCCGCGTGATTTAGTTCGAATTAACGAGATTCGACTGTACATTGACTGCAAACGTTCGATCCGCATTCCTCAACTGTCGCATACGCGTGGCGGCTCGGTGCACATGTTTTGCATATGTGCGGGCCTTGAAAATTGTTGCTTTGGTTATAGTGCGGTACCGCTTATAGTGCGGATATTCGCGACTCCGGCGACTTACGTTATAAGCGGTCTACACTGTACATGACACTGCCTTTGCGCTGCCTGCAAAATGGCAGCACATTTGGGTTATCGCCTATTAAAGGCGTGCAGTATGCTTCTAATGGCACTACGGCCCACGCGCAATGAAACAGATAAGTAAAGATGCGTATCGCATTAGGGTTGGTGGTGACCCGGGAGGAGATTTGCTGTTACCGAAATAATAAACTTAGTGCGCTCCAAAGTTTTAACAAGGGTGGGCGAGTATTGCGGGGAAGCTTCTGTGGGCAGCTACTGTTCTCGATCCTGCGCACCTCGCGCATTTTCTTGTTTACGCGGGATTTAGCGGCCAGAAATACGTTTGCAGTTTGGCGACCTACTGAACGTTGGTGAAGAAAGATTGCATTTTCCGGGAACGTATGAACCGCAAAAAAAAAACAACAACAAAAAAAAAAAACAGCGTAACTGTATTGGGTCATTTTTTGTGGTCTCTATTGCAAACGCTGGCGCTGGGAAATCGTACGTAACGGGATCATATCAACGAGGTTCAACTGTTGCAATTTTGCAATTTTTTGCAATTGCGGCTGACTGCAGTATAGACTGTTTACAGCAGTTACTTTGCAATGCACAAGAGAGATGGTGCTACCAGTTGTGACGCCATGCGACACCTTTTGAGTGCAGCCAAGCGCCTGAATCGCCGTAAAAAGGGAATGGGTGTGTGCTAATTCTATTCACAGGATATGAAACCATATTACACATATGAAACAAAGTGTGACTTGGTACACCTAAAAAGTATCCCCCGGCATTATGCGACATCAGCATATCCTGCAGTACTATTAAGGAGAAATGCGAGTGCGCTTGCGATGCAGAGAATCCCTTTTAGCAAATAAATGATTCTGTTATAGATGACTGAGTATTTTTACAAACTAGGCTACTGAGTTTTCTTTTTTTGAAGGAAAAGATGTTTAGCTTCAAATTGAATGCGATACGAACAGCTATGAGCGTGACTGGGTGAGGAACATTTGAATGTTCTTTTGTACACTTTTGATGTCACAGCTCTGTCGTGCTTCTTAAAAGGTGCCTCACCAGGCCCCATTGCAAATTTTAGTTATACACTGGATGTTCTTAACCACCATCTAGGGATAATTTTACAAAAATAATTTTTTTAATTGCTTTATTATTGGAGGAGATAGAAGAAATTGAATGCCCTATTACCATACCGCCAGGAGGCAAGCGCGACTGCCAACAGAGACCCTCTCTCCATCTAACTCGAGTCGCATCCACAAGTGACGTTCCTTCCCTGCATTCCCTCATGACAAAGCCAAGGGACTGTCTTGGGTTCACATGACGAGCCCCAGCTTCTTTTTTTTTTTTTCTTGTTCCTTTTCTTTTTCTTCCTTTTTTTTTTGCTGACCGGCGCATTTCCGGAGGTGCTATTGCACGCGCGTTCCACATTGGACGTTTTAACCGATGTAACGTGTCATGGTGAGTGACGTTGATAGTACTGCGATTTACGTCATAGCATTTATGTGTGTTACCTTGACTCTGTGGCGGAGGCAGTGCTTCCTTGAGAGGGAAGATGTGCGACATTTGGTTTGAAATTTCAGCTGATTTAGCAGTGCGCTGCGCTGTAATATTTCGCTGACATAATCGTCAGTGCACAAAGTATGTGCTGCGCTTATCTGTGTAAAATGACCAAACCTGGTGAGGGGCCCTTGAACGAAAATTTCACGTCTGGTAATGCACATTTTATTAACAGGAGGAGACGACCAGTGAGGCAAAGTTCGTACAGAACATTCGACTCGAAATACGAAGACAATTCAAGGATTTCAAGGCAAATTTCAAGAAGGGGGAAATGAACCTTATTTGTTCACATACACTGGAAAATAGTGAAGTCTCATTCTTCTTACCCGCAGCTAAGCAGTTGCTGTATGACACATGCTTTGAGCTCTTGAAGTAGCTTTTCAAACTTGACTTTCCCATTGTAATGGTGTCAATCAGCTTATAGCATGATCGTTAGTAGTGTCTGGCTTCAGCCAATACTGGTCACATTAAAGCCAACTGGCAGAAATTTACTTTCCGCAGGCATTTCTAGAGCCTGGGGCTTGAATATCGAACCATGACGGCTGCGGTGTGAACTAACTAGCAAAACAAGAAAAATAAAGGTACAGCTTGGTCACTTGATCTGGCTTTGTCTAGCTCCACGATGGTAATTTAAATGAGCCTTTTGTTTTTGGCTGTGGACACGCCTCAATGCATCGCTTAGTGACACTCTGGAAAGAAAAATATCTAGAATAGTTTCCTGATAGACAGTATCCATGGCATAGCCCCGATCAACGTTTGTTGCTTTGAATGTTCAAAAGTCATCCCCAACCCCAGTTTTTAAGGAATTCAAGGAGCACATTTATTTTCAGAGTTGAAAATAAATGTGAATGGCCCTCGAATCTCTTTTTCCAAATTCAACGGTTTTCAAGCAGGTGTATGAACCCTGCAATTATGGCTTATATGTAAATGTAATCATAGTAGATTACGCATGCAATAGTGATGATAAACCAAGAACATCTACCATTTAAACACATGTTCCTGTGTTGAGGCAAGTACAGGGATTAAAAAGATGTTGCTTCACTGCAAATTTTTTTCTGAGCACGTAAAGCATAACAAAATGTCCTTAACTGACTGCAGTTTCACTCAAGTGCAAAACACCAAGGCACTCTGGGTGCAAAATTTTAATTACTTTCGTTCTTTTTTATCTGAATGACTAACCCAGAGACAGATAAGCAAATATAATAGCACATAGCATAGCTAAGGGGGCATACCTTCATGTATATATAGCTCTAACTGTTTTCACTACTTAGGCATCTCCGGAGACTATCAGACTCTTGCATGTTCAAAAGAGCCGATGGCTACGGGAGGCAGTAAGAACAACAGATACATTTTTAATGGTACTGAAAGCCATGTTATAGACAAATTGCTAGCATATAACGGCTGTCACGGCAAATTACATAGTACTGGGGTGGTAAGAGCTATCTGCTGCATTGTGTAAATTATCGAAAGCACTGACGTGCTGTTTGCACTTCTGTGCATTTACTCAGCACGTTGTCTGCTACCGAGAGGGGAAGCCAGAAGGCCCTCAATGGCGGTGCAGTCACATGTTCAAAAATGGCAGCATCCTTGCAGCAGTACTGTGAAAGGTCTGTAGCATATCAGTATATTGTTAAAATAATTTAGATAGCATACCTAAATCTTTAACTACATCAAAAATTCATTCCTGCACCACATGTACTTCGAACCATATTATGTGAGCAAACCTTAATTGTAGCCTAAATGCCAAAACTAAACTCACCTTCAACTTGTTGGTCATCATCGGAGCCTTCTTCATCATCTATGCTGATTTCATCAGGGTTTGTAGTGCGGCTCCGCTCTGCTAGGCTCTGCTCATCGTCTGTGGTCCCACCCCTTAAGAAACAAACAATTACTCTGATGAGCACAAGACATTTTCCCCCAATTTTGTAAAGACTTTCGGAGTGTTGTTATTAGCATGCGCCAACCAAATCAAAGTACACTGCTCCTATATCACACTGGAAGCTGATACCCTGGAATAAATGTGTTAGATAGGTGACAGAGGGCTTGGTGAAGACAAGGTTAGGCACCTAGACAGATATAATGAAAATGTTAAAGTCTATGACTATTCGAAGCTGTGTTCTTAAATACCTCGTGCACCAAAGCATTGTCCTTGTGTTTTTTGTGCACTGGTCGGCTAATATTTAATACCAACAAGACACCTTTTCAAGTAACTATACCAAAACTGTGATAAATTGGAGATCCTTACCTGACAAAAAGGATGTCCTTGCCAGGCATCCTTGCAGTGTCTTTCCTTGCCTCATCAGCCAACAACTTAGCAGCTGCTTCCAACTGCTGCATCGAGTCTTTTGGAGCCTCTGCGAGAGTTTTGTCATCAATAAATTTGACATCAGCACTCACCTTCACATAAAGTGCACATTTAGAAGCCTACAGAGTGTTGTCTGGTCCAAACAAATTGGTGTGTGGTGTTTTTTGTTGTTTTATTTCAATGCTTCACCCTGATCGCTGAGACCCTAGTACACAGTGTCTTTTAATCTAATCTCAAATACTGTGGCGTCACTAAAGGGGGGGACCACCCAGGGTGCAGCACTCAGAGGGGTGCAGCTGGCAATGAATAGGGGGGGAGGGGGAGTAAAATGACAAAGAATTATTTGTGAAAGAAGTGAAAAGGCACCGGGTGCCTTTTGCTGAATGGAACAGTGGTACTATGTATTGACTATATATAACACAAACAGAATTGAATAGAAATTTGTAGGAGGGTGCCCTCAGCAAAGCTGAATGACTTAGGGCACTTTAGAACGTGGAGTTAAAATGAAATATACATTAGAGACGTCACCCCAGAGAGGTAAATAAAATGTTTTTCTGGACACAGTCGCGTAGCGCTCATAACTGCTATAGAAATACTTCCCCACCAGGGCCGACTGCGCTAGCGGATAGTGAGATATGCATCAATTTGTGCTTAAATTTTTTTACGAAAGCTCCTTTGAATATCACACGTCTGCAGTGCAGTCTTCGAGTCACAGAAAATGGACCAATTGAGTGCTGGTTCATAATTAATAAAGTGTAATGTGATGCGAAGTGCTGCTAGTTGTGCTGTAATCGACATTGTTAAGTGAGACATTTTGAACTTGATAGCGGTGGCTTTTGCAGGAATGACGACAGCTGCGGTAGCGCTGTTTGGCAAGACAGAGTCGTCGGTGTATTTGTGTGCGTAATTCCGGTACTTCTAATACAATAAATAGGAATAACGTAAGCTGTTTAAGAGCCGGCGATGATATACATGTGGTTTTCTAGACTCCAGGTTTAATGTCAGCCTTATGGCGTGGTCTGCATGAGCAGTTAATGTTCGAAATTGCAGAGACCATACACCACCTGACTGAGAAAGGACACGGTCATTTTTCAGTGGCAACCAAGTCACTGCGGTATTGGCAACGAACGTGTCGATCAAGCTGCTCGTTCAGCTCCTGTACAAGACCGCTGCCTATCAATTCCGTTGTCTAGAAGAGATGCTGCAAGGATGCTCTGCATACTTGCATACAGTGGGGGTTCGAGCTAACGTGCCCGTTGTCCCGGCTAGCTATGGTGCTGCCAAGAGGAAACAATGCTTCATGTTCTGTGCCAGTGCCTGCAGTACAGTGTGCCGAGACAATTTCTTCCTGTCGTCCTCAACCAGTTGGACGACTGGCCTCTGTCGGAAGCAAAAATTTTACAACATCGACGTGACTCAACATCGCAACAGAAGGCCGTGCAATCACTACTGCGCTTCTTCAGATCCACTGGTCTATGTGAACACCTCTAATTGGAATGTCCTTCCTGTTAATATAATTTTTCCTTGTTATTTCTCTTTTCTTTTTTTCGAACCCTTATTTCCCCCACCTCAGTGCAGGGTAGCAAAGCGGAAACTCGCATCTGGTTAACCTCCCTGCCTTTCCTCTCTCTCTGTGTCTCTTTCTTTACAGAGACTGCACTCTTCTTTGCCTAATCGCCTACTGTTTGTGGCTTGTCTTCATTTTCCTCTCCCTTCAAGTTTCCTCCTTCCGAGGTAATTCTTTCTACTTCAAAAAAAGCTGTGTCACTGATGTACGGTATCTTTTGGACAAATTCACACTGCGGAATCTTGGTGTCAATATCAACAAAGCATGTTCCCCAACAGCTTACTGTGTTGGTCAACACCTGTGTGGCCAAACATTTTGTCACACTGTACAAAGAGCATAAAAAATTCTGCTTTGGAGCAACAGCTTTCAGCAATGAAAATTATTGTTTTATCAAAGTACCATGTGCAGCAGTCTTCTTTACATTTTTCTGCCATGCACATCTAAAGGTGTGTACTATAAGGCTGCAGTATATTTTCCCAGTAGTTTCTTTTTCACAGTTCAACTTGCAGTTCACAGCTGCAAAGGAATATCTACCACATCTCACACTATTTTTCCATGTGGCCCTAACACCAGAAACAAGACCTAAATTCAGCATCCACAAGATCTGGCACAGTCTCAAAGCTTTTGTCAAGTAATGCAATGCTGCAACACGTTTGTCCCAATTCTCACCTTGGCAAAGCTGCCTGTGCCATGCCTGCCTGCTCAACATATCCCCCCCCCCCCCCCCTCGCTACACTATCAGCAAGAGCCACTCCATTCCTTGCCATGACATGCATATCACCAGCATCTGCAACTAGACTTAGCCCACTTAAAGTCACCACTCAGGCATAATTCAGAACACACTTATTTATACAAAATTTGTTATGAAAACAGGATAAGAAAGTGAAAGCATCAAACCACACAACTCCTATGTAATACTAGCATATTTAGGTCACATTCTCACACTTTAACAAGCAAGAGAACATAACTAGCAAAACAGCAGCAATATTCTGTTGTGAAAGAAGTGAAGACATAATGCACAAGGTAAGAAAAAGACAAAAACATCAAATGCAATTAGGACCCTTATGTCACTCACCTTCAGTGCCTGCTGCAGCTGCTGCTTCCCTGGCAGTTGCACTCAGCATTTGAGCTGTCATGAAGTTGACCTGAGTGTTATACATGGCCTGTACGCTGCGCTTAATGCGCAGCATCTCCCTCATGGTGTCCTCATTTCCATGATGCACCTCAAACTCCTTCCATGTGTTCCAGAAGTCAGCTGTTGTCTGTGCACCAAAAATGTACTGAAGCTGTGTTACGTGCCCACTATAAAGGCCAGTACTCAGCCAAAATTCAGTCAGGAAATAATGTTAGGTGAATTTAAGAAATCTTAGTCACAAACAATTCATGAAATAAAAAAGTAAAGCTGCCTTACTGTAGGACTGCACTTGAAGGAATTAATAGTTAACCTACTCTTCTATAACAGGCATTTGAAGACCAAAACATTTCTTTAAACAGTGACTAAAGGCAAACACAAAATTAGGTTAGACCAGCAAAGTATGTTGTTTTTATTTCATGGTGGCAAAATGATTCTTTTTGTGGCAATGTATGATTTATTAGTACAAAAAATGAAGTCCAAACTTTTTGGATATCACACAAAAGCCACTGCGATCACTGTGATGCAGAAATTCTGCAGTATTTTCGTGAATCGAGATCCTATTTTATGCAGGAAAAGTTTACTGCCACGATGACATGTTTCTTTTCAAATGCAATTCCTTCTCAATAATTTGTCAAACTATGAGCGATATAAGTGACAGTGCCTATGTTGTCCTCACTCCATTCTTGCTGGGTGCCTTTAATCTGACTGCACTTCCTAGACGAGTGCAGCATTTTCATCCTCAATTTGACATCATGCAAGGGCCAGTTCTGCACAAGTTCTTAGCTTTAAAGCACCCACTATTTCAGAAAGTGAAGGCCATGTAGTTGTCAGGCAAGCCATTCGTAGCTGATGACCTCACCCATTGCTTATTAATTAGTGGTGTAGGAACAGAACCATATCTCTTTTGTGATAAAAACGGTCATTCCAGCTGGTATAAGAAGACGAGTTAAAGTGAGGAGCTTCGATGGTCCCTGGGGTATTTAATTAAGGCTTATAGTGTGCTAAATTTGATTTATTCAGATGTGTTTCTTGTGTGACAAATTATTTCACAACGAACAAACAACATACACTGCCATCATGTCATTTCCACTTTGGAGCAGGTTTGGAGCAGGAATTGCCTATTTTGGAGCAGAAGATTCGCATTTTGGATCAGCTTGGTAAAGCTCAACATGAATGAAATACAGGCAAACCAAGAAACATATATTCTGCGGAGGCCCGCAAGGTGGAGTGCAGTTCATCCACCTGAAAAAGGAAACCCCATATGGGTTCTGCGGAAACCACTATTAAGTTACCTACTGGGTGTGCCAACTAAATGTGGCCAAGAAAAAAAAAAAAAATAACCGAGGGCTTTACACGAACAGCACCCACTGTATGTCGATAGGCTTTTGGTAATGCTAGTCAAGAGATTTTTTTTTTTTCGTGCACAAGCAATTAATATTTAAGTTGAGTTTGCTATCATTTATTAATTTACTTACTCAATAAGGTGCCAATGCAAAGGTTGTGGAGGACGTTGAGCAATGACTAATAACAGCGTTTAAAATAACAAAGAAGAAAAAAAAAAAGAAAAAAAGGACACGCAATTAAAAAAAAATCTATGCGACAATGCATCCCCATACCTGTAAGATCAGTGTTCTCCGACGTAAACATAATCGTCTAGTATTCATTGTGCAGTATATTATGCATGTGCAATTCTGACTTTGTGTGGTGTGGTCATGCAGAAAATATAGAGCATACGGAGTCCAAATTTGAGTGACAATTAGGCTGCCATTGTCACTCATCAATTAGGCGCACTAACATCCCGGTAACCAGACATGGTGCACGTGCAAAATCTATTTGAACGTTACACTCGTGATGTTTCACCATTAATCGACACAGATATAGGGCTCACAAGTGAGCCCTAAAATGCAAAACGAAACAGCTGAGCTACACGCTGAACAGACTGTACAACTCATACATTAAGCTGAGAGCGTGGCATAAAAGTGCCCCATAAAAAGAGTGCCAGTTCAAATCATCTCTACCTGGTCGCATAGTACGCAAATGCATAAGACTTATATGAAACATTCGTAATGCAATGTATAGCACAAAATGATTTTCATTATCCTACAGGCAAGTTACAATGTGCCACACAACACACCTACACTAAAAAGACGCCAACGTTGAAATGAATTGCTTAGGCTTGGATTCCAGGTCTAAATGCTAGCGAACATATAACCGTGTGGTAGCCAGTGAACACGCACATCCTACAAAATTTAGACTTCATTCAAAATTAGCATTTTGATGCAGGTTAGTGCAGGTTGATGGTTTGGCACAAGATTGCGCAATTGGCACAGCACTTCCGTCCCTGTCAAAAAGCAAAGCTAATTTTTCTGCATTATTCTCATTGATCTACATGAGCCAATAAGTACATAGGGGTATTGTGCAGGATTGCTTGTGTAATGCTAAGGGTTGTGCAAGTGCAAACAGCCCTCATGCAATGTGAACTCATGCACGCCACAAGGCACTGTCCAGAACTGCTGCAAAAAGTCAGCTCAATTGAAGAGATCTACTAACTGCATGCTGCCTCTTTTTTTTCTATGCTTATTGCACAAAGAGCTGCCACCTTTTCCAAGTAAAATAAAAAAAATAAAAAAAAATAACAGGGACTCTATGGATACTGTGGGGGCAAAAGAATGAACAATGTGCGTCCAGTTCACTCATGTGGCCCAAGCTGGTCGTGCCAGCTGACAGGATAAGCACCAACAGAGGGTGGCTGCCAAGAAGACATCAGAGAGAAGCATAAGTTGTGCTTGGACTCATAGAAAAAAGGTTCTAAGAAAAAATAAAAGTGAAAGGGTGGACTGCTCACTTTCACAAACAGCTTAAAAAAATTTTGAATGAATTTGCTTGTAACCATTCAGCTGCTTGTTTGTTATGTATAAACACCCCACAAAGTGCTTGCGACACATGTGCCAATTTAGGGAGAATTGGAACTGGCAAATGGCGTGCAGGTGTGGAGGTTGAGCTGGCACTGCAAGGGCAAAAAAAACTGTGCCAGTGGGAAACCAACCAGGTGACAACCCTGACTGACTTCTTACTGGGCTCACATGGTATGCATTTAAGCTGATACTGTCTTCCTTATGGAAATGTGCCCTGCAAAACAAGCAATTAAAAAAAGCAGTAGGGCAGGGCAGGTAGCATCTTCCCTGTACACTCCACTGCACTGCTGATACTCAGCTCATAACTTAATATTTAGTGGCATAACTTAATTTTGTCAAATAACCAAAGATGGCTCAGCAGGTGTATAAACTTATTACAGTTAAACCTGGATATAACAAAATCGACAAATTCCTGAAAAACTTCGTTATAAAAAGGATTTCGTTATATGCAGGTTCAGTACGAAAATTTGAAAAAGAAACGCTTATCGTATTTACTCGATTCTAACGCACCCTCGATTGTAACGCGCACCCGTTTTCCGTGACAAAAAGAGAGGAAAAAAAATCCTTCACAGTACAGCGCACCTTATGCTTTCATACAGAAATACAACTATCACTCAAGATTTACTCCCAATACACTAAAGTTGCGATGAGCAAAAAAGTCCCAGTTCTGCCCGAAAGGCGAAGCATCGATTGCGACAGCAAATTAGCAGACAGCTATACGAAGTAAGGATAGTAGTTTTATCGGCTGTATAAACTTGTAAACATTCGCTGCTTAACTAAATTGGTACTGGTACTGGATGCGTGGACACGTGTCGTTTCGCACTAGCGCGAGACGGAAACGAAGAGCGAGCGACACAATGGCGTCGTAGCGTCGTATAGTGTCAGGTTAGTGAAGTGAAGCACAGACTTGCGCAGTAACCAAAGAGTAGCGCAGCCAGCGTGTTGAAAAAAAAGTTTTTTTTCCCCCTTCATCAACATCAACTGGAAAAGGAGAGTGCCGGCTTGGCGGGCTAGGCCAGCTACAGCAAGCGGCGGGATCAGGTTTGAATGAAGGGAGGGGGAAAGGTCATGCCCGCGGCAGCAAGATCGCCGGTCCAGGGATGCAGGCCCGCCTCGCGCACGCTCGCACGCACGCACACGTACGCTCGCTTTTGCCTCGCAGTCGCCTTGAATTCGAGCACGCCAAGCGCGATGCCGCTGCTTCGCATTCCATCATGGCGGAGAAGGTGCTTCTGGTTGCTGCTTGCGCAAAATCGATAAAATTTGGGGCGAAATCTCTAGGTTGTCGGCGGGGAAAATTCGTTATTTCGAGGGGGTCTCCCGCTGCCACTTCATTACGTAGAGGTCTCAAATGCATGTGCTTCTATGGAGTAACGGCAGGGAATAGAAAAACTTCCGTTATATCCAGGAATTTGCTATATGGAGGTTCTTTATAAGCAGGTTTAACTGTATACATGTTGTTCTTGGTGCAAAGTAGAAGAAGAGCATGAAGCAAGGGAACAAGAAAAAGGAAAAGCACAGAGAAGCACCAGCTACAGAATGTTTAATAGTAGACCCAGATACAAAACAAAGATTTCCACGCATGCACAGTGCGGAGAAAGCATGACGCAGAAACACAGCGTCACGAAAGCTGGCTTTCGAAAATGCACACTTCCGAAGAAAACTACGTTATGGATGTGTCACTAACACAAGCTGACCCTTTCTGTCTGACATGAAATGCTTCCAATAATTCCCTCCCAGTCTGAGCCCTGTTCTTGCCTACAATCTCAACTTGCTCAAAACCAAGCATACATACGCAGGTTTTGCAGTGCGCCGTCAGCATTACCAATTCTGTTAGCATGCTCCTTTAGTCGGCAATAAATGCATCATCCTGTACGATTTTCCACAGCTCAGGGGGATTTCGTATACTACAACCTCTGCACAACGCCTGAAAAGTTTTGCATGCCTCTTCTGGCTCCTCGCTGCTGAGCACGAGTGATTCGCTGACACATCTCTGGCTATACATGCATTTGAAACAATGCAATGAGCCCCAGCGTGGAGGGAGCCAGCATTTTAGGGCCCATTCACACTTGCGACTAGGCGAGGTCGTGCGACCGATTGCGACTGGCGACCAGAAAGCTACTGCTCAATCGTTCGCTCAAGACGAACGATGTTCACACTGACAAATGCGACCGACGAGTCGCTAAACCGAAATGTCTCACAATATGCCGTTCACGTCTGCTTGAAATGTCATCGCTGCGTAAGATAAGCGTCAGCATTTATAGACTTTCTGTTCCTTCGCATCTGATTGGTTCAGCTGTACTGCGACTGCAGTTGCACGACAGAAAAATTGAGCAGTGAGCAACTGCCCGAAACGGTCGCATTTCGAGAAAAGCGACCATTTGCGACTACTTGCGACTGGTTGCTTTGCGACTAACTTGGTCGCGCGACCTCGCCTAGTCGCAAGTGCGAATGAGTCCTTAATGCACTAAAATTAAATACTAGTAGTCTGGGAGCGGATATCTTCCTTGCCATGCACAAACTACCCTTAGGTCTCTGACACCCGCTTCCTGTATACACTCAGGAGAGACTTATTCAAGAGAAGAGCGATATATTCAGAGCTTCATGCACAGGTAATTTCTTGTCCATTTCTATTTCAGGCATTGTAGCTAGCTAAGCCAATGTGATGAAGCCAGGCCAAGTTGAAAGCATTGAGCAGCTCTGGTAGCGGCTACCGTAATAGATATAATCAGCAGTGTTCATGACTGGCCTTGTATATAAGGTCAATGCAGGAAGTAGTAATGGACTTTTCACGAAATGTACACTTAACACCAGAAATGAGAAAAAGGAACCTGAACTCAATTTTGGGAACCAAATAAATGAAGTATAAAAACATGTTTAGCGCCCCTTCAAGAAAATTTCATGGATTTGACAAACACAGTACAAATGCAATGCATGATACATGATACTACAGTATAGACCACTTATAACGTAACCGCTTATAGTGCAGGACCGGATATAGTGCGGTCTTTTCAGACTCCCGTTAATTTTCCCATAGCACTCCATGTATACACGTATCGCTTATAGTGCAGTTGCGGGAAACGAAATACCGGTTACAATGCGGCTGCCTGGGTGTACGGAAGTCAGCGGAGACGGCGAACGCTCCCCTCAAACGGGCGCCCCAAGGAGTGCACGAGGAAGAAAGAGAGACGAAGTGGAGGAGAAGGGCACGTGGTGAGAACGAACAGCCAGTGAGGCTGAAACCAGAATCTTGAGTGCGAGTCGTGAAATATCATGGCGTGCATGGCGAGCGATGGCCACGAAACTGCCAACGCCGGCCAACGCTCGCTTCACGATAAAGGCAGTAAACAAAACTTCAGGGAGCGGGGGTGCGCCGGCACGGCACGGCAACGGGCGCACGCGGAGACCGTGGAATGTGAGGGAGGAGGGCAGCAGGGAAGCGGATTTCGCCATGGGTGTTCTGTGATTTTGCCTCGGCAACCCCGCCGCTTCGGTGGCTCCCCTCGCCCTCCCTCGCAGCTCCCTCACTTTCGACTGTCACCGTGCGCACCTGCCGCTGTGCAGGCGCCGCCGCTCCAGACGGCCCGGTGCCAGCTCTCCGAAGTTTCGTTTTCTGCCGTTATCGGGAAGCGGGCGTTCGCCGGCGTGGGCAGTTTCGTTGGCCGGCCTGGGACAGCGCCGCTGCTTCCCTCTGCGCCATAGCCGCAGCGTGCAAGGTCAACACGTGGCTAGAAAGTAAAGGAATAAAGGAGAAAGAAAGGTTCACTGCCATTTTCTACATGTCGCTACGGTAGCGTGACTGAGACGTCGGCACGTACACGCATGTTCCGGCGCAACGCAGAATCGGCGACCTTGCCATTTGAGAGAGGGTGAAATTTCCGCCGCATTTTTTTTTCTTTCTTTTTTTTTTGTTTTGTTCGCGTGCGACATTGAGGGGTCTCTCCTAAGCTTTTACTCTATGGCGGTGCCCGAGCAATGCCAGTCGGAGGGGCCGCCGCATGATTTGGTTCGAATTAACGAGATTCGACTGTACATTGAATGTTCTAGCCACATTCCTCGACTGTCGCATACGCGTGGCGACTCAGTGCACCTGTTTTGCATATGTGCGGGCCTTGAAAATTGTTGCTTTGGTTATAGTGCGGTACCGCTTAAGTGCGGATATTCGCGACTCCCGCGACTTACGTTAAAAGCGGTCTACACTGTATCTGTAGCCTCTATGGGAATATCAAAGCAAAGGACCTCTAAAGCAGTTGTGTTGGGCGCAGTGAAAGTTCCATGAACATGAAAACAAGTTCAATTCTCAGCACTGTGGTCCTGGGCCTAAAAGGTAAATTTTATTGAGCTAGGCTTTAGGCTTCCACAAATGGCCTTTCCTTCCAGTTTTGCGTGCTATGAAAGCGCATCCTCAAGTGGTATGTACAATATCCTTGAGAATACAACAATCATGTACAGCATGGGTTCTCAAAGTGGGTTCCGCGGAACCTACGGGTTCCACAGGCCCCTGCTCGGGGTTCCGCGAGCCACTGGTAAGTGTTCCCTGGTCCCGCTCTCGACAAGTGTCTAAAACGGCGAACACGAGGTGCGCTTGATCCAAAGAACCTCCATTACCCATGTCCGAGTGTCAAAAAGCACATCACAGCGCGTAACAGCAACGCGCGAACTGCGCAATAAATACGCAAGCAGCTTTTAGCCACCCAACCTCTGAGAACGGGCAGTGCGCCTAAGCTTTCGCACTTGAATCTCGGAGGCCGTAGCTTGCCGCCTTTCTCCTATTTGTAGATAGGGTAGGTGCTGATAGCGTGCGCACTGACGTATACGGTGGCGGAATAATAATAAAAAAAATGTCACAGTTTCGCCCTAAGGGTGAAGCACTGAATGCGATAGCAACACAGCAATGTCATACGAAGTAAGGTGAGCGGCTTTGGTAGCAATATGAATTGTAGTAAACATGAGCTGATTAAGTAAGCAGGTGTGCTGCGGCGTAAGTAGACCGACATGAAGAGAGACTCGATGACCACGAGAAGGCGCGTGTGAAACGGTGGTGTTGATGAGAAGCGCTTCCCGTGGGCAGCGCGCGTGCGAAGGGACACACCTGTAGCGCTGCACTGCCGATCCGGGCAGCATACATGTCTAGCGTGCGTTGGAAAATGTGGCCCGACTATTACTAACTGAATGAACAAGCGTGGTGTGAGCGCCCACAAACAAACATGAATAGATCACACTGAATGACTGCAGACGACTGACAAAACGCTGGCAGCAAGCCCGTACGCTGCAGCGGGCGAAGGTACGTGCGGTCTATCGCTGCAACAGAAACTGAGCGGCGAATGCACAGTGCAGCGGCGAATGCACAGTGCATAAAGGCCAGAGCCGTGTGGAGATAAGAGACAGTGCGGCGAGCGCGGTTGTTGGCAGAGTATAAGTGCCCCCCCCCCCCCCCCCCGCTCCCTCCGGCGCTGGCTTCCCGCTGCCTTGCTTGCGCGTGGGAGAGATAAGAGACGGCGCGGTCGAGCGACGAGCGCGTTTGTTGGCAGAGTAGAAATGCCCCCCCCCCCCCCACCTCCCCCGCTCCCTCCGGCGCTGGCTTCCCGCTTCGTTGCTTGCGCGAGGGAGATTGAGTGCGTTCGCTCTCCGTGATAGCGCGCGGTGGAGACTTTATCTATACGGAACCTCACGGCGACGGCAACGGCAGAAATCCGGTTGAAGTGTCCATATAATTGCTATCGCAATAAAAAAAAAATCCGCGGAGCACCGCAAATGCGCGCCGCAGAAGAGCAATAACGGCGTAGCGACCAACCGAAATAAAGCGGCGCAGTCCGCATCGCCGTGGCCCTCAGTGACAATCGTACGCGGCACGTGACTGACAGCAACGCCGAAGCGCTTCGTGCCTAATTGTGCCTTTAAAGCCTTTATTCTTGCGTTTATCGCCGCGCGTAACACCGTGTTGGCGGCTAGCCGCGTGCCTCCGTAAGTGCGTAGTCGCTATCTCTGATCGCGTCGATAACCACCGCAGTTTCATCCGCAGCGAATGCGGCAAATAGTAGTTTCGTTTTCACTCGATGCGCGCGTCGGCTGCGTGCCTTCACAAGTGCGTCGTCGCCTCCCATGGCAGCGTCGATAGCGACCGCAGTTTTGTCCGCACTTCTTGCAGCGAATTGTAGTTTCGTTTTGCCTTGGTGCGTGTGTCAGCCGCCTGCCTTAACAGTAAAGTCGCCGTCCATGATCGCGTCGATAGCGGCCGCGGTTTCGTCCGCGCTTCTTGTGGCGAACGGTAGTTTCGTTTTGACTTGGTGCGTGCGTCAGCTGCCTGCCTTAACAGTAAAGTCGCCGTCCATAATCGAGTCGATAGCGGCCGCGGTTTCGTCCGCAGCGGTTGCGGCAAGCAGTAGTTTCGCTTTGACTCAGTGCAAAGCTGTCGAAGATAAAAAGCACCGGCTACATCGCGATGGACGGACAATTTGTTGGCGAGCAGCTGAGTGGCGAAAAAATAATCGGGATGTGCGCCCGTTGGTGCAAAGCGCGTCTCAGATGAAAACGCGCGCCGCGAAGGATGTCGCGAGGCCTTCGCCGCTGCTAGCGCTAATCAGTCATGCGATGAAGAGAATTTCAGCTTCCGCACTGGTCTTGTGCTAAATAGAAACAAGATTTGACGATTCATTGAGTAAATAAAAGCGTGTTGACGTAGTGAAGCATTTGTTTATTGTTTTCTTGATACCCTCGATAATACGACATTCGGTTAATTCGGCGGGGGGGGGGTTCCTTGGCACTTTATGGAGCTTAGCAGGGTTCCCTGGGATGAATGTAGTTGAGAACCCCTGATGTACAGGATATTTTTAAATGCGTAAGCATTTCTATGCCTGCACAACGAGGAAACTCGTCTGTCCGTCATTAAGACGATCACTTTCAAGATGGAGCCCGCAGCAGCGAGCGAATTGACCTTCATGCTGCCTCTCGCTTCAATGCGAACTAAGCGGCAGAACACAGTGCACGCACTCTGCCCCCATCACAGATTGCCTTCAAGATAGGGCCCGTGTGGCCGCGCCATATGCAGCTGCCACCAGAGTATGGCTAATTATGGTTGATAATGGTTCGACACAAATGGATAAGGCGCTAAGCAGCGTTAATGGCTTCTAAAGATCGGAACAATCACCAGCGCACCTGGTGTTGCCATCTGCAGTAGTTTGCTTGCGTCATCAATTAACCTTGCGCTGCTGTCCGCAGCAATTCGTGTCGCTGCAGCGCTGTCATTTATGCTGGTTGGATCAAGTTTTGTGACACTGATAATGATACCAGACTTATATTACCAGAGGATACTTAGACAATATACCAGACGTATACTTATACAACTCCCACAGGAGTTCCTGCGCAAATGTTTTTCTCTTCTATCTCCTTTGCCTATTCCATGCAAAGGACTTATTAAGGCTTGGTGCCTCTTGCCATGGTAAAGATTATGACCACTGCAGAGAGTGTTTCGGCTTGCAAGCTTGTGCCCATTGCGCTTTTGTTATTACTGCGTTCTGACTGAATGTATATTTAGCTCAGTGCTACAGCTCTAACATGCACTCTGATGGTCATGCTGTGCGGTTCTGCTATAAGTGGGCTTGAGCGTCCATAACATTTCAATGTACAGGATGACCTGCATAATGAAACTTCCCCTGCCTGAAAAAAAGAAAAATTACAGAAAACAGACGTGTGCAAGTTCAGAGGAAAAAAATGGCAAGCACAGATATACAGTCAAAGTCGAATTTCGTTATAACAAAGTGACATCCAACCATCGTTATATATTCTATATTTCGTACAAGCATGTATTTGTTACATGCTGATATCGTCGACGTCAAAAATTTCGAATTTACTTCACTATATCCGATAATTCATCTTATGGTGGTTCGACTGTATTAACATGGTGGCAACTAACAACTGAGCAGATGACACTCACCCGTGGATCACACATTTGGCTGCAGTGTGCATATATGGCTCGAGCACGGTCAATTTCACCCAACTTTCGCTCAAGGTCAGCAAAGCGCACACACATGAGTCGAGCCTGGGTGTCTGGAAGAAGCTCAATGGCTCGTTCATAGATTTCCCGAGTATGTGTCAGCCCATATATTTCAGCTGCTTTCAAGATGTATATATTGAACATCTGGAAAAGTATTGCAAAGAAAAAGTTAAAGAAGTGTTAGGAGAAAAAGTACTCGGATGGTAATTCTACTTGCATCAAAGGTCACTCTGCAGTTGTGCAGTTTTGTAAAAGTAATGTTTGCTAGATTAAACACCCATATGATGTCCTACACAATGTGACAACAAAATAGAGAAATTTGCTTTATAACATAAGAAGAGCATTATGTGATAAGCTTTTCTTGGCTGCTTGTATACCAAACTGACCACTGGACACTACTTATGAACACACAATCAGAATGATGCCTGCAACATGGTTGCTTCTTATCAAGATTTGGATCTGGTATTACTAATAAAAAGACTTACTTCGAACTGTTCTTCAGGCAGCACAGCTTTGCAGCCACGATCATAGATGGCCATGGCATGGCGTGCAAGACCATGCTCTTCCTCCAGCTTGGCATAAAGAAGATACAAAGCTGCAAGGGATGTATCATGGAGCATTAATTTCAGTCAAAATGCTTGAACACTGCTATATACATTAGCCTGTCAAAAGGCCTAACATAAACAACAAACAAGCAATCCTTTTAATCAGAAAAATATGCTTGTTTGGTTACATCGGGAGCTTTCTAGCAATACAATAGAACAACTCACTACAGGTAACTTAAGCCTTTCTTAACCCATTAAGACCCAAGAAAAATCTACCCGTTACATTGTTATTTTTTTGTGTGAAATGATATTTTCACACTGTAAATACATTGTGAAAGTATCACGAGTGGTGCTTTATTCTTTGAAACGCTATGATAGTGTACTTTATAAAGTAAGCTGGGCCTTTGTGGGAGCAAAACCTGATGCAGGTCACCAAATGTACATGCTATATTTTCGAGTTTCCACAAACAAAAAGGCTTGCAGCGAAGAGTGAAACGAAACTTTGCGCAAGCCCACATAACTTTCTGTTAGCAAAATGAGCATTTTAGTGGGAAATATTCTTTGCTGAGAGGTGTTTTTACTATTAAAGTGTGTAGGATGATTTCAAGTAACGGGGAAGGACTTTGGTGTTGTTTTCAGAGGCACGCGCGATGAACATCTGTTATTGGCGCAGATATAGACGTGATATTTTACAATGAATGCAGGCATTCAAGACTACAGCATTCAGCGTTTGGTTCAGTTGCAGTTGAAACATTCAACCAACTGGTGGCATTTCCTCCAATAACAGTGAGTTCCTGCATTACAGTTCTGTTGTACGATTCCCTTGGCAAGATTTTTGTATTTTCTGACCTTTCAAGAGATAGGGTCTATGTCGGGTTCCCCAATTTGGGTTGCCCTACTTTCATTGCATAACTCATCTCTATTGGCTGAAGAATATAGATCGTCTTAACTGTTGTTTTCTCTTTCCTCTCACCTATTTTACAATTTGTAATAAAATCCTGCATAAATTATGTCTTTTATAATAATGTTCATATGATAATCTAAACGGATTTTTATTTATACAAATTTACTGTAACACTGCTCGCTATTTTATTGATTGAGAACAAAAGATTGTAGTCATATTTCTCAGCAGCAAGAGAGGAACCAGGAGGAATAATAGCAATGTTGATGCAACCCATATTTCTACCTGCACTGGTTTCTGAAGTTTTTGTAGTCAGCAAAAAATATTTTGTCGAAAACAGGTAAAAAAAACATCATGTGTGCTTCAAGAACAAGCACATCCCTCTAGCGTACACATAGGCCCAGTGTACTTTACAAAGTAGACCTACATTCATTTTCTTGCGACGCTATAAATATGTATTGTTCATGGAATGTCATGCATTGATCGTTTATGCAACTCTTTTCTAAACCTTCCACACAAACCTCAGCTTCGAGAAGCATACGCTATGCTTGACAAAAAATAAAGAAGGTGCATGTACAGCAACACCTGCTATGTTCAGCACTAGTTTGGCAATGAATAGATCAAATACATCATGCAGCTGACAAAAAACAACAAAGTGGTTGCCTTTTTTTTTTTTTTTAATTATGGGGTTTTACGTGCCAAAACCACGATCTGATTATGAGGCACGCCGTAGTGGGGGACTCCGGAAAGTTTCGACCCCCTGGGGTTCTTTAACGTGCACCTAAATCTAAGTACACGGGTGTTCTTGCATTTCACCCTTATCGAAATGTGGCCGCTGTGCTGGGATTCGATCCCGTGACCTCATGCTTAGCAGCCTAACACCATAGCCACTAAGCAACCATGGCGGGTCTGCGGTCGTCTTGGCAAGACCCTCCTTAGTAAAATGGCATACTAAGGAACACAGCACATTTCTTCCTTAATTATTAACAAACTAAAACGGTTCTGTATTTTTAAAAGTACACTGGCCCCTAATGGGTTAAGCATAAGTCATACCTACAAACAGCTGACATGTGCTTTGAACAATGTCTCCAAAATATTATTTACGAAATATTTAAAAAAATATGCATATTAGTTGTGCCATTATATTACATGAAAGAGGAGCCTCCTTAAGAATTATCGAAGAAAATAGTAAACACAATATCAGAAAAAAAGTGAAAATACCAGCACTAAAAAAAATGTCTGACCGAATGATTTTCAGAGTACTGGTACATAATACAAATTACCAATGTGGTCTGTCACTGAACCACAAAGATGCAATGGATACAAAGTACACACTGAAGAAATATGTACATACACTTAGCAAATTTTGATGGGCAACCTTCGAGGCACTGCTCAAAAAGATCACGAGCCCGCTCTAGTTTGGTTCCACCCTGCATAAAAATGACAATATTACGCTTGGAATCTGAAAGTTGAACACATGTAACAGTGATTTATCTTTTTAATGAAGCCAAAAACTAACATTGTGTTTACTACACAGTCTACTCTCACACTCATTTACACGAACACAACCTAAATGTCACATTAAAGCATAAATCAAATAAAGTTGCAGTAAATATGCACAATAGAAACACATTTTGAGACAGCATTAAGAATAGATGACAATACAGAAATGCAACACTGGTACAAGACTTTTTCATTGGTACTTCTTCATGAGTATGATAATGATAATAATAATAACCACATCATAAACAATAACAATAATAATAGCTCTAAAGGCTCCCATAACACACTGCTCACGATTTAGCCATGGTATGTAGAGAAAAATGACATTCCATGGTAAAAAAACCTATCAGCCAACAAGTAGCAATTTACCTGAATGTGTTTTTATTTTTAAGAGAGTAGCAAGAAGCCACATAAATGAAGATTACATTTTGAGCACCTTGTTAATAACTCAATGTCTCGGACAGTTTCAATAGCCATTGAATAGTTAAAGGCCATCAATGCATGCCCTCTGCCACAGAACATTTCAATATTCATTGAGAAAGTTGCATTGATATTGAATGATGGCATTACACAAAGCAGATATAGAAAAATATTTCTAATGAATCTGAAAACAAAATTACATACATAGTATGGAATAAAGAATACATTTTATAGAAGAGATGTACCAACAGCCCATGTAAATTTTTTTCAAATTTCTCCACTTACTAGACAATGTGAGGACAAGCTTGCGTGTTTATAATTTCACGAGCATAGCAACCATCACTGTCACATCGTGGGTCGTTCTTTCATTGAACAAATCAACTATGCTGTTCTTGCATTGTATAGCCTTGATTTTGCTGCAACTTGTGAGGAAAATCAGCACTCAGTTTTTGCAGCATGCCTGATATCAGAATGTGGTTTTGGCACTAAAACACCAGAATTTATATTGCACTTTAAAATTCTTGTTCTTGCTGCAACTTATGAGGAAAATGAGAACTCAATGAAAACAGCTCACTGTCATGGAGCGAAAAAAAAAAAAAAAAAAATTGTACATGTGTATGCCAACAGAGAAATGTGAGGAAGCAGAGCTTTGTTGAACTATTTTTGTACTATTTATAAAGAGCAAGACTGCTATCAAGGGCTTTGAGATTTGAATAGTTTCACGGTGCCAAGCAAATTCCTTTTTTAAAATAACTAACTTTTCCAGGTTTTCCATGACTTTCGCAGTAAAAATTCTATGACCGAAAAAAAAAAAAAAAAGATGCGGTGACAGCAATCATTGTTTCAATACAAGGTTTCTGACGTCTGAAAAATCAGGCAATCCAGAATAAGCAAAACTTGGGGTATAATTTGCAGCTTTCACTGGCAACAGGGAAAATCTCAGCGAGTGTGCACGTGTGCATGCATGCACACACAAACACACACATGGTGTCTCGCGTAACTTGTACCAAAATTTTAAAATATGCCAGTGCCACAGAGCTGAACAGAATCAAGGTGATGTTTGCCATCACTTGGACCAAGTCAGACTATATTTGTATTTTGCCTAATTAGATATAATTTTTAATTACTTCTCAAAAATTATAATCAGAGCAAAACTGTCAATTAGAATATTGTAGGCTATCATGAAAAATTCCCCATCCATATTTCCTTTGCTTCAATACATACTGCATAAAAGTTCTTTCCAAGCCTGAAACAGACCTTTCGTTAATTTGACTCCAGTTAATTCAATTCCTTGGTTAATTCGATCGTGACTGAAGCTCCTGGCCAGTGCTTACATATTTCTATAGGCGCAAACTTTCCTTATTTTGATCCTGAAATTTGTCTTCGCCAGATAATTCTAACTTGGCTGGTCAGCACGCACGCGCCTAGCCCAAATGGTGACTCCAGTAGTGTCTCCAATAGTGGCACTATCTGTCGCGATGCTTAGGGGACAGTGAATGTGTGAAACACACGTAATCTCCAGTGGAAAACGCCTAATTTCGACCAGTGTACCTGTGCCGGGCACAATGACCAGACCAGTGTTTTTGTTTCTAAATTCTGAAACTTCTGTGGGTAAAAAATCCACTTAAAATTATGTGGCTGGATTATCACTTGCAACGCCAGATGGCGTCCAACAAGAAGAAATGAAACCTTACAAATTGTGAAACCTTACAATTTCGACCACCGTTATGGTCGGGCTCTGTGGGTGCGTGATCATGACATGATAAAATACGTATAATAGTACGGCTGTATGCAAAGACCACTAGCAAAGCAAAAATATCAATTAAAATTGTGCAAAAGGGCTTCTTCGAAAACATCAGCAGGCAGTGAGCATAGCTCTAACAGTTAAGAACCCGCTTGTCAATCCCGGATGGAATACTGCTTGGTATTTTCGAATATACCGTATTTACTCGAATCTAGGCCGACTCCGATTCTAAGCCGACCCCCCAAAAGTTCGAAGTCCAAAAAAAAAAAAACTTACCTCGAATGTAGGCCGAACGAAAAAGCGAGGACAGCATTCGCAAAATGAAACAGCATTTATTAAATTTGAACATGCTGAGCTCATTCTATGTCACCATCGCTGCTAGCCTCGTCGCTATCTTCCTTACTGCTGACATCTTCAAACAGTGCGCTATATTCAGTACCATCCAGCGCATTAGAGATGCTGCATTTTTGGAAGGAGCGCACGTTGCGGCGCACGCAAAAACCATCCCTCCAACGACAGACCGATGCCGAAGTTCCGCCCGGTTTGAACGTTTGACGATGCCTCTACGGCTAGCTCAACTACCGTATTTACTCGATTCTCACGCTTCCTCGATTGTAACGCGCACCCGTTTTCCGTGAGGAAAAATTTGGAAAAATAGATTTCCTCCCGATGCACTGATGTTGCGATGAATAAAGAAAGTCGCAGTTTCGCCCGAAAGGCGATGCATCGAATGCGGTAGCAAATTAGTAGACCGCTATTAACAAGCACGGTGTCACGCGCGCTCAAGCAAACATGAACACACCTCGCTCGTTGACCGCGGAAACGAACTGTCAAAACGCTGGAGACGAAGCGCGCCTTCGTGCTAGCATGCCTCTCGCTTCAACGCGGCGAAAACACGGCGCGCGGCGGACTTTACCAGTCGCAGATTGCTTTCAAGATAGAGCCAAGCCTGATCGTATCGCCGGAGTGGATCGTCGCAGATTACGTCCTGTTTCGGTCCACTGAAACCGTTCCGCACAAGACGTTTTATTTATGTGGTCAGCTTCACTTAGCAATCGTTCTAAGTGTGAGTACTCAATCTGTGTGGCAGAGGGCAGCAGCAATCTACTAAAAGGCAGTTTTTAATGTCCGAAGAGAATTAGGCAAGTACATGTACTACACATTACAGGTCAAACGTCAGTCCACTTTATAATGAAAAGTAGCTACAACTGCATCATTTCTAGAATTCAACATTTCCTCTTTCTATTTTTTGAAGATTTAGCACACTTGGTTTTGATTCTTAAGACACATTTCTTTTTTTTTAACATTGAAGTTCAATTATCTTTTTAGTAACTATTTTATTTACACAGCAGTTTACCAGTTAGACAGTTAGGCTCTCTTAATAACAAACAAGAAGTGTACTTGAAAACTTTCTTATATAAGCAAATCATTTTACAGAATTTTCACATAGCCTGATCGTTTTTTCTTTTTCTTTTTTTTTTTTTATAGCGACAGTTGTAAGGTGCCATCCAGGCAGCTTTCTCCCCCAAGAACTTTTTGATAAAGGGTTATAAAAGTAAATCTCATGTTGCAAGGCAATGTTGTGAGGGAGCCAGGGTATTCCTCCCCAGCACAGGAATTATCCCTTATTGCTTTGACTGCCATCTGCAGGCGACATTCCTTTACTTCTAGTGCCACTGTGAAAACTCACTTACCAAGGCGTACTAAAGGCAGAAATCAGGTGCAGCATGGCTTCCAGCACCCTGTGTGCAGGTAGCTTGACCACATAACCAGCATACTACCTTAGCATCCTGCCAAGTGGAGGATCAACGGAGTGCCAACAAGACAATGTCCAGAAGACATATGTGGGGAACAAGGCATGCACCTGCCTTGTGCTGGAACTCAGCACTGCACCTTGCCTTTACCTTCGTTTCTTAATTATGGTGGCCAAGAAACAAATTTTTGTTGTACAGAAAGGCCAACTTGATGGGGCTTTGCAAAGGGTCAAGTGGCCAATGCAACACCTTATCATCTGTCTAGTAGCAAGGTAAATCTGTGATGCCATCCTTCGAATCGACAGGAAACAAAGATTTAGTGAGGTGCCAAAATGATCCACAAACAAGCTTTTGTTTGAAATTTTCACTTTTCTCATGGATTGATAGATGTACCATTTCGCGGAAATGCTGTGGCTGCCTCACCTTTTCACCAAGTTTTTTTTTTGTCTGCAATGTTTGAACCTGGTGAAAAGGTATTTAACAAAGTTCATTTTAAGGAAAACCTACTGTATGTGTGACATCTTGCTTTAAAAAGAGGGAGCTAAGCAGAGCTTGATGGTCAAGAATTACGAGTAGGAAAACTACATTGACGTTCGCTTCCCCATCCTACCTCATGTGCTGTTTATTCCTGTGTCTCTGAACTCTTTTTTTTTGCCAGCAAGGTAGTGCTGCAGTAGTAAACATTGTTGACAGTGGTTTTGTGGCAGTGCCATCATGAGGCATATGCAACTGTCGTAGCCTAACTGTTATATTATAAACTTAGGTTAGGTTAGGCACCTTAAAAACTTGAAATGGAGGTGGACACTGACATGCGCTTAGCCATGATCGAAATAAACATTTAGTTTATCTTAATTGTCATTCTAATGGCAACAAATTTATTTTGTTATTGTATGAAGCAGCAATCTACTTCTAATTCTCCGGTCATAAATGTGCATCCAACGCAAACTGTACATCTTTCGCCTGATGAGACACATTAAACTAGCACTGCATTTTTTCTCCCCCCTGTACTGTACAGGAAATGTCTGAAAGCACACCAACTAAGAACATAAATGTAGAATTTTAGAAAGAAATTAAATGACAACAATTTCCCACCAGCAACCCCCCCCCCCCCCCCCCAGCCACCACAAATGCACAAACACTATAGATTTACCCCTATTCACTCACTCACACATCAGACACGTGTACACAAACATCACAGAGATAGACAGAGAGACATTCGTTATTGTGAGGTGATTGAAGTAACAAGACTAACAAGCCTTGACCCGCACCATATTAATACAGCAGGTAGACATAGACAACAGAACAGCACCAAAATGAAATGATATGCGGCACCAGCTCTAGCATAAGAACACTTTTGTCAAACGTATGCTAAACTGTATTGCAGTGATGGCGTTGATGTGCAGCCATGTTGTTAAGCTCCAGATATACAACTTCTAAGTGAAGTTCAACACAATCTTCGCTAGTGAGATGACTGGAAAGCACAAATTGCATGCTCATTTTTATGCTTATTATCTATGTGGTGTCTCTTCAGTTAGCACAGTATTCACTTTTAATTACACAACAGTATAGCTTGGCTGCAAATATTTGTTGCATTCATGCCTAAAAAGTTAGTGCGCACCTATTAGCAAGCACCCCCTTCAGCATTAAAAAAACATCTGTACATCAATGCTGCTGTTCATGTCACTGAATTGTTACCCCTTGCATGGTTCAGTTTATGAACACTGGCTGTCCAACTGCATAAAATTAATGTTAACAAACACAATCAAAAACTAGTTGATCATATATGCATTAAAAAAGAAGCAGTATCAGAATATTAGGCATCATCACTACACGCTCAAGTTGTACAACTGCACTATCTTCAACCTCATTTCACATTTAAATAGAAGTGTTGGTTGTTTGTACAAGCTTTCAAGCTACTACCTGTGTGGTTAAACATATCACTGCTATTCAAAACGCCAACCATTTAGCTACAATTTTACAAATCAACGACTAATATGTCTTGAAATAAAACAATAAAACTTTACTGCGCCCTGATTGAGCACATTTCTGGCAGTAAGGCAAGAGTTAAGCAATACCCACTACAGCCAATTGCTGCCCCTCTCCCTCCTCCAACTCTAAAAAAAAACTTCTTTACTCACATAACGTTTCAGGAACTTGGTCAGGTATGTGTTCCAGATGTCAAAGACGTTCGGCCACTTGAAGAGAGCAATACCCTTTTCATAAGCCTGCAAAATTCGTAAAGTAGGACCTGTCAACTAGAGCACTCGCTGCAATTTTTTAGCAAAACCACACTATCTTACCTTAAATGCTTCCTCAAAATAGTTGTTTTCTTCCAGAAATAGGCCATAATTGATGATGATCTGTGGCGTGGCAATCTTCAAATCGATGATCCGGTCATACACAGCCTTTGCAGACTTGACATGCAGAGAAACGTTTAATGGGAAGGTTACTCCATGCTTGTTGCATCTAAAATGAAATCTTTCTAGACAATTCAGTATTAGCAGTACAAAATTGCAAAAGCCTTTATCCAAATGTCCACGTTATTTATAACAAAATGTATTCTAAAAAGTCACAAAACATTGCAGAGCACTAACCATATTACGGTGACAAAAGACTATGGCCACTAAGTAATCTTAATACTGTTTATTGATCAACTGACAATTTTCTGCAAACATTAAAATTTGGTCGTGGGCAAATATTTAATATTTTCTAATATTCTACTGATTACGCTATTCAGTGTTTCTTCAGCCAGAATATTAGCACTCATAAATGTTGAAGCAAATAATTACCAAAATTACTCAATGAATAGAGCTGTGCTGCTGCTCCTTTAAGCTGCATGGTCTGTGCTAACAAACTATTAAAAATTAAACTAGTTTATTTTATTAAGAAAGTAATGTTGCTTTCATCCTGTGTTTTCTGTACTATTATACCACCCTCCACAGAAGACAGGACTTCCTCTCCTCAATATCTGGGACTAGTGCTATTGCACATCATTCTGTATGGGCAAGGCTTTGTAATAAGGAACAGTCAGAGATGGAAGAAGCTAACAAAAGGATTTTTTTTTTCTCGAAGAGCTTTGAACTGTGATGCCAAAACTGAACTATTCCCTTCAAAAATTATTTGTCATTAATTACAACGGACTTCCGTTAGTCCGACCCTGTCGGTATCAACGATACCGATTGAATTATCCGGTCAGTTGAATTAAACAAGATGCAGAAAAAAAAGCAAGACACATCGCTGATTAATTTTTTTATCAATCAATCAATCAATCATTTATTATTATACATCAATATAGTTGCAAAGTAATAGTAATACAGAAGGAGGTCTCAAAGTAAAAACTGTCAGGGGGACCTCCTGTTAGTACATGCATAAAAATGTAGAACATACGATAAGCAACTAAGGTAAAAATAGCGGAAAAATACAAATCAATATAACCAAAGTAAATAAATAAGAAATCATATCACCTAAGGCTTATGATTATGGAAAAACACAAATCAACATATTAGAAGTAATTAATCAAACACCTGGTAGTTGAAGATTACACAGAAATGAGAAAGAATAATTCTATTTTGAAATACACATGTTAGTACAAACATAAGAATAATTGAATAGGAGTATAATGATTATATAACATTAACAGTGCAAATCCAACACAGCAACAAAATGAACGTATAAACAGCTAATAATATAGGAACACAAACCGAGAAAAACAATTAAACGCGGATACACCATAATGTATGTGCACACACACACACACACACACACACACACACACACACACACACACACACACACACACACACACACACACACACACACACACACACACACATGCGTATTAGTTAACATATGTTGTTAGTAAAAACTGTTTTGGAAGCCGACAGAAACAGTGTAGCAAAGGGCATGATTTAATATTTAATGGCAGAGAATTCCACCAAAATGAAATTGCAGAAAAGAAGGCTGTCATTTACCGTAGTTAGTGTTTACTTTTGGAAGCAAGAGGTTATTATTTTCAGAAAACCATGTGTTATTTGTATTGTAAAGTAGCGTTGGGGGAATAAGCTCAGTTGGAATGTCACAGTTTCTACTTCTAAACAATAAAAGACCTAGTTTGAGTTGAAATGTGCAGGTTAGTGTTAGAATTCAAGAGTGCGAAAAATGGGTGGTGCTGATGCGGTGTATGAACTATGGGTAATTATTCAGACCGCCCGGTTCTAAGGTGATTGAGGGATGTCAGGTGTCTGGGGTATGTGTTGCCCCATGATAAAATACAGTAAATAAGGTGACTGTTAATGAAAGCATAGTAAAGCAATTTTAGAATATGTTGCTGAAAACCATGTCTTGTTCGAATGAGCATGCGGATCCCAAAAGCAATCTTCTTAATGACAGAATTTACGTGAATGTTGTATTTAAGTTGAGGGTCTAATGTAACACATTTGGCAGTAGTATTTGCCCAATTCTAACACACCCCAAAATAATATCTAACGTGCGCCCAATTTTTAGCGAGAAAAATGGGCAAGGGTCGAAAATGTGTTGCACAATGGCAGCCGGTATTCTAAAGCAAACTTTGCCGCAGTACATCCTGTTATGTGGTCAAGCATATGAACACCGTGAACACAGTTTAGGCTTTGTACTCGGTTGCACCGCGCAGGCAATTTACGGCCCCTTTTTCTTGGTAAAAAAAAAAAAAAAAAGTGCAAGGCAGGCCAAAAATAGGCGTTTTCAACGTGAGAGGATCTGTGTTCAACGCACTCGGCGTCCCCTAATATGCTCCGCCTTGATGTGCTGCCACTAAAGAGGCCGCTATGGGGGTCACCATAGGGCTAAGGCAACGTGCACGCTGACTAGTCAAGTTCGAATTATCCGGTGAAAGCCAATTTTAGGATCAAAATAACGAAAGTTTGGGACCATAAAAATGCATGGACGCCGGTCGGGACCATCAGTTGGGGTCGAATCAACCGAAAAATTTAATTGACTGCAGTCAAATCAAAGGAAGTCTACTGTGCTACTATTTGCTTCAGAATATGTATTAGTTAATACAAATTGATTGCTGCAGCTCATTTCTTCCATACAGCCTACAAAATTCCTGTGTTAACCTCTGATCTCATTGAAGCTGTAATATTTAATGTGGTGCTTGCTGCTCAGCTCGCAATTACTTTTCTTTGCCCCATAAATACTCATAGCTGGAACTCTTGCAGATTTCACAAATCTCAAAAACATTTTGCCCTCACCAATATACTCCTGAAATAAAAAAAAGAACAAAAAAAAAAACACGAAAAACAAAATTATTGCACCCAGGTAGAAACACATACAAAATCAAATGAACAGAATGATAATATTGAAGAAATGGGACCTCTGCACCTATATATTAAAGACAGTTTACTTTTGGTTTAATGAATTTAAAACATGGTCAGAAAGCAACAAAGTGGAACCACTAGCGTGGAACACCCAGATGAGGTCAACACACCAAAAATGATTGGAAATATTAATTTCATAGACAATTGAAGGTGCATGGCATAGCTGATATCATAGGCATCGCCGTAGTTATGGTACACCATATCCCATGTGAAAAATAAGAGAAAAGGAAAAGCTGTGCGCATAGCGGGTGCTGCGATTGCTAACCATCAACCAAAAATATATGTAAGAAGACATTTCAGAACAGTGTTTGTCAATGCTTAAGCGTAATCCATAAAACTTTTTGCATCGATTCACAACTGTGAAATAGTCTTGGATACACCATTACACACCTGAGTCAAACTAGCAATAAGCATCCAGTGAAAGTGCACCTAAGAAGGAAAGACTGCTTTGTCAGCCGGGAAGGTAATGGCCACTATTTTTGTTGATGTTCTCAAAGAATCATCTTTACAACTTATTTACAGAAATGTTCAATACTCGGCCAAGAACATTATGCAACACTTCTGAATAATTAAAGTAAGGTGCTGTGAACAACCCGACTAAAATAGGCGCACAGAAAAAAGTCCTCTACTGTCAGGATAACACACCAGCTCATACCTGTACAGCTGCAATGGCAAAAATGTACAAACTAAGGTTCATTGCTAACTGTCCTGTCCTTTCTATTCACCTGACTTGGCTCCTTGCCACTTTTATTTCGACATCCCAAGATCTCATTTAATTAAAGAAAGACATATTCATCAAATAAAAAGACTATCGTCACTGTCGAGTACTTTCAGACCTCGAGACTAAACTAAGAAAATGGATTAACCCCTTCACTTCTACCCATTTGGCGCTCCGACAGGCATGGTGTTCCACGGCACATTTTCTGCCTTCGTTGAGCATGTTCCACGTTGTAGGAAAATTGCTCTAAAATCTGCTACAGACATTGCATTTACAAAATTACTGATTTATTTTGTTCACAAAAGGCTCCCTTGTCAAATGCAGTAAAAAAACAACAACTAGAAAGTGAGCATAAAAGAAGTTTAAAATGTGCAGGAACTCCGCGCGGAGTGCACTTTTGCATTTTTTGCACTCGGAACAACTCTTGGACTTTTGAACTAGGCCCTAAAAAACTAAGCACAGCATCGAATGGTTCTGCTTCACAGTTTTTGGTGGTATGTGTTGAAAAAAACAAGCCCACACGGAAGCCTCTATGCTTTTATTCGAGCCTGGTACTCTGGTTGCACCGGCAACAACACAGCGGAGTCTGGCAAGCAGGAAGCTTTCCAATGTTTTACAAATAACTCTTGCTAAAAGTGTAGACAAATATGCCCACCTAGTGTGCGAAACCCAAAACAACTACAAAATATCCTACAATGTGCTACCATCTATGAAAAATAGCCAGAAACAGCCATTCTTCGAGCGGCCAGCAAATCGTCGGTCACTCCGACTTTGGCCTTGGCCGGCGCGGCCGCCGAATTGCCGGCTGTGGAAGTGAATGGGTTATTATATATAAATAACTTGCGTCGCTAGTAGAATTATAAGCAACATAGTAGTATTACATTACAAAAGGTACGTGCATTGTATGTGCATTTTTGCCATTCTCAAATAAAATTACACATGGAAGCTTACCTTAAATGTCCCAAAACTTTCCTCCAAGTCTGCATACAGTGACCACACTTTGAGCGATTTATATACACGAAATTGAACTGGTTCACTCTGTGAAAAAAACAATAGGCCACGATCACATTTACCAAATCAAGAATCTGAGCAAGAACAAGTAGAAAATACACATAAATAAAATAAAACAAGTGACAGGTGACAGTGACAGCAGTAGTGACTATAAAACTAAAATGACACAAAAACTCACAGGGCAAAACAATGATACCTTCCATTATGCCTGGCTAAAGGTTTGCAAATGATTGTTGATGTAGTGCTTGTTCCACCACTTATTTTATTCTTTGGAGTTGTGATGCTGACCCCTGAAAACCTAGCCAGCCTGGCACTTTGTAGCAATGATTGCCCAACGTTAACACAGTCCAGGTTAACAGTGATGCTCCAGTGATGTGATGAGTACACCAGGAGTAGAGTTATTAGAAAGTTACAGATGGTAAAAAATTTGGTTCCGATGAGGTACATGGTAATGCACGGCACCGACGTGCACACAGTGGGGCATGTCTGTTGCTTTAACGCAGTAGTTCACTAGTTCCATCCCTCGCTCCTTTTATTTTACCTTTCGACCCACTGTAGGTTGGTGCATCAGCTTGGCTGACACTCAGCTATTACTCTACCTCAGAACAGACAGTGGACAGTTTCCTTTGGACCAATTTAAGAAGCAATCAAGCCTCATTCTACTGGTCACGCACAGTGACACCAAGAAAGCAGGCTCAAAGAGATCTCTCCAGAAGCATGCAAGGTGCACACATTTTTTTTTCTTGTCCACAGCTCTTGGGAATAACTCACACTTGTGCTCATCCATGGAGCCTTTCACCTATAGCAAAAGCAGAGCTCGCATTACGTTTTTCTGAACACTCAGCCAAAGAGCAGTGATCAGTGCTGCTGTGCTTTTTGCCATGCTAGAGTACATACGTACAGCTGTAACGAACCTTCCTCCCTCAAGTGACATTCACAAAATGCGACCAACCTGTGGTTCGTATACAACATTCTGTTGGCACTTCTGGCCAATATAAGAGGCTATGACGGGTTAAATGGCCCTCTTTGACATGTACTGGGTACTGGGATTGCAAGGTGATAAATGCATTAAACATAATTACCTAGTTTGTCTTTACACTTTGTTGAATTTCATATGCCACATACAGGCGGCACACAGCGTCCATCAAAAAAAGCAATGTAAAACTGAGTCATTTCTTCTATATTCTCACACGCCCTTGCTTGCATGCTTTTGCTTGCATGCTTCAAAGGCAAAGTGCAACATACTTGATCATGGTAGGCAGCTTTCCTGGAGGGCATTGCAGTGGCTCTCTGCATTAGTTTTAGAGCTCCTTCATGGTTTCTGCAAATCACAATGGTAACAAATTCAGGCAGGATATATTATGAACAACCAGTAAATTGTTCCGCAAGGTCTCCAAAAGAATTAAAATTTAATAGTGCTTTAAGGAAACTGACAACATTCTCGCATCGATTTTATGGTGCAGAGGAAAATATTATGCTTTGCTTCATAATTCAAGAAACAAGCACATTTTGCCAATAAACCAGAAATGTTATATTGAAATAGGGACAGAAATATCTGCAAAATAACACAGGACACCTCTCTCAGGTCAACTATCGTCAATTATTTAGTGGCCAGTTCCAGGTGAGCTCACATCAATCAACATCCTATTGCAAAAAGTAAAAGCAAGCTTACCACTATCAGCAATGAAGCAATGACCAACTGGCCTTTACAAGTACATTCGTGTGATGCGCGTGCACCGCATAGTTATCAAGTGCACTCTGCTTTCCATCAAAAACCATTCGCTTGCTACCAGGAAAGCTTTTGCACCTTTTAATGTTTTATTTGAAGCATGGATAACATTTGTGAAAAGTGCCAGTGCCTTCCCTTCTTGTTTTGTCACATTTCCTTATCCACCTGACACATAGGTCATATATTCTCTATGTGCTTTCTCTTCTCCTCCCCCTTCAACTCCCTTAATGCTGCTTTCCCTACTCGTTTTCTCCAATCACCTCTTCTAAGTGTCTGAACCCAGTGAGAAGCCCTTAATTCCCCCCAAAACAACACTTCAATTAATGAGTCTGACAAAAAGAAAAAAAAAAATGTCTGCATTTATAGTGCAGAAATTAATGCTGCATGCTCTTCATAAGATTGAAAACACACCATTAACCAACAATTACTTTTACTACCACTAACCGAACATCCACTTCCAGCTTCTCAGCATTTCTGGCATACTGCTGCTCTCTGACATTGTTATTGCCAACATCAAGGTATTTTTTAAGTTTTCACAGACAGATAAATTGTTATAAATTTTTCACATACTTTCCTAGTAACCACTCTAGGTCTACAGTTGGTGACAGGAACACAGCAGCAAAAGCACCTCGAAGAGAAGTCCTGAAAGCCAACCAAGTTGGTACGGCTTCATTTTTCGGTTATAGGCGCAAAAGTTGTGCCAATACGCATGAAATTAATTGCAGGGAGTCTGCATGAACCAGCAGATCCTCCTCACTAATCCATGCTCTTGCAGCGTGCATGAGTGCATTTGTGTTTGCTTCTCATACAATCATTGATCATGTGTGTATGCTGATTTGCATACACACTATGGTTATTTACCATTTCCTATTTCTGCATATACAGTAGAATCTCGTTAAATGGGACCTCAAGGGACCAGAGGTGCAGCGCTATACCAGGTGTTCTTTTTTTTTTTTTAGATCACACAGAACATTTAAAAATCGACTGTGGCCGATTACAGAAACCAAGTCAGTGAGCTGCTGGATTACTTAAAGAGGCTGACATTACTTGAACGAGAAATCAAAATGCATAATTGAAAAAGTAACAAAACTTTAAATTATTTTTTAAATTAACTACTTTACGACACTTATTGCAATTTACAAATTCCAGGCAATGAGTTCGCTATGCATATCCACTTGAAATGAATTTTCAGGATGACAACAGTTTCGAGATATTCATTCCCGAAGTTGGCGACAAAATACATGGGCGTTCTAGTTACTTTTGTGCTTCAATGCAAAAACAACATTTTCTTTAAAAAGTAAGTGGAACAACAGTATATATTTACCGCAAGTTTGATGGCGCATATCTCAAAACCGGGGCCATCTTCAGCATTCGCTTGAAGTGAATATGCCTAGCAAACTCACCGGCTGCAATTTACAAATCGCAATACGTGCCATAAGGTAATTATTTCAGAAGATATTTAGTGATTTTTATGTTAATTAGTCGATTATGAATTTTGATTTGTTGTGTGACTAATGTGCGCTGCTTCCAGTAATACAGCTCAAGGACTACCATTAGGCTATCTGCTGCCACAGGTGATTTTCAAAAATTCTATATGGTCTAAAAAAAAGACACCCTGTAATGTCATATACCGACTTAACACTGTGTTACGTCTCAACCTGGACAAGCGTATACCTTGGACGTTTCCAACGAGGCGGCCATTCATCAGCGCGCGCAGCGACAGCAATCAGGCGTGTCATAGACTGTGCCTAACAAAGGAGCTCGGGTCGAGTCGACAACAACCACCACCATCAATGGAAACGATAATTACCGTGAAGATTACTACTAATCCTGATCCTGACCAGAGGGATGCCACTCAAAGCCCGCTAATTGATGAAAGGGGCTATCGTCGCCCAATACAGTGGGAACAGCTTCAAGCTCAGTTTCGCAGGTGGCCACGCAAATTCAAGAAAGCGGCGGAGGTGCGACATTGGAGGTGGGCCCGGCAGGACGGTGCGTCAACCTGGGAGGTATGTTGTGACCGAGCCAACGATGGTGATTGGCCAAGCTATTGTCATCAGATTCCCCCGTCCAGTATTCTACGGAAGACGAAGGGATTAAAAGCGGGGACGTGTGGTGCAGTGAGGGTGGTTCTGACGTGTCCTGATGCGAACTCAGACGTTTAGTATGCTCCTGATGGAGTGGGCTTCCGTACCAGAGGCCCCCTCCATCATAATGTAAATTAAACCTTTTCCTTCATTTCCTACTACCAGATGTATTCATCGATGGGCTTGGTGGATTCCTGGTCCAAACACCACCTCAAGCCGCAACAACTGTTACACATGTTAAGAATAAGTAAGTGAATGTAGCAGCTAGTTTGCCCTGTGTTTTGAAGTGAATGTAGCAGCTAGTTTGTCCCGTGGTTAGAAGTGAATGTAGCAGCTAGTTTGTCCCATGGTTTCAGCACGGTAGGCGACTTGTGGATTGACTAGGCTTCACTAGTTTTGATTTATAGGAGGCACCTGCAATGTAAAAAAGCAAGAACATCGCTCTTACTGCTGGACTCGGTGGCTGAATTAGCACAAGGTCATGCTGATGGAATTATCGAAAAGAGCACTATAGCACTATAAGGCATCCAAAATTTCAGTCATTTTTATTTCCGCTGTCTATGGGGCAAATGGCAGTGCTGCCAAGCTGTCCAGACTGCACATTCTATACATTAAATATTTATCAAATTTTTCCTTGCTTGAGTCTTTGACATTGCTTTTTACAGGTATTGCAAAATAAAAATCAGCCTATGCCTTCTGGAAAAAATAAATAAATAAATAAAGTACTTTAGAGCTTACTTTTGTTGCTTCGTTTACTGAGAGTTGTGAAGATTGTGGTTATGATTAACTTAACAGGAGTTTTTTTGTTATATCCAAATACAAAACCAATCAATATAGAGGCAGTTGCTCCGTTCAACTGGCAATGCCATTTAAGTGATTTCGCTTTACCAAGATTCTACTGTATAAATTTGTGTTTGCACTACAATGCCTCATCACCCTTTTCCTCTGCAAACACGTGAAGGCAGCATGCTTCTTGGTGAGGACTGCAGAACTTTGAAGGGACAAAGTCCACCACAACGTAGCGCCACTCTTTGTGTACATGCCTGCTCAATGGAGTAAGCAGCCTTGTCAATCTAGCAGCATTGTCCAGGCTCGAATTGCTTCAATGACTCTTCGAAATTTGTGCATGAATTGGCAAAGTGTGCTTTCTTAGTGTTGGTGCAGCCTGTTAAAGTCTTATCCCACAGAGTGTGCCTCAAGACCTGACCATGCCTTCTTTTTATGCCTGTGCGAAAAAATGTTTCTTTTTTCTGCAAGAGCACGAAAGAGAGCAGGTGCAGGACACTTTTGTTGGAAGGTTTCCTCCTACATCCAAAACTTGTCACCGACTGCAGATGCTTTCAGTGGCAAGGTTGCTAATGTACTACAAAAAAGGGTGTCCGTAATGGGCTCTGTAACATTGGTTTGAATATAAATCATCTCACTTCAAAGGATTACTCGTATGGTCCTTACTTTAATGCAAACAGAATTGCAAATACTGGTGTGTGCAAACAAAAGTTATTCAGCTTCAAAGTTCAAACAAGAAGCACACAAAATTAAATGCATCCTCTTTTATATTTCAACCACTCAGTGACACCATAAGCTGCTAGTAATGAAAGCAATGCTAGTAATAAAAGCAACCCGCCGTGCTGGCCTAGTGGCTTTGGCGTTGTGCTGCTAAGCCTGAGGGCACGGGATCTTATCTTGACTGCGGCGGCTGCATTTCGATGGGTGAAATGCAAATACGCCCATGTGCCATGCATTGAGTGCATATTAAAGAACCCCAGGTTCTGTGGTGACAGTACTGTGGTGACCAAGGCCACAAAGCTGGCATTCGCGCTTTTTGACGGTGTCGTTGTTGTGTGCACAAACTGAGACTACTCCCTGATCTCAGCTAAGTCCTTAGCGCCTGGCCACCCGAGTTGACGACTGCTATTTTAGGTGTTCTTCAGCCGTCGATCCTCACACGTGCATCCATGGCCAAGCCGGCTACCGCTATAAGCGTGGCAGCTTATCGCTACGCAGCCACCACATAATTGGCGGTGCCACCGAGCCTTGCCTACAGCTATGGAACAACAAGAAGAATGGTGCCCCTCAAAACTAGACAACCCATGGCATCTGCACCTCTGGCCCTGCCATCCACACAGCCATGTTGTGTGGTTTGTTAAAGTGGAGGCTCGGCTGTATGTCAATGGTGCGTCCTGTCAGCTCTGGCAGCACCTCCTCTTCAAGAGTGAGATTCCTGCGGACATTTTCTCTTGGCTTGACATTCCATCACCAGATGAGAACATGTATGATGGCCTCAAGAGTGCTTTCTTCTGAAGTCCACAATACAGCTTCCTAATCAACAATGCAATACGGCACACTCCCCTTCAACTGCTCAAGCTTCTCAAGCTTCAAAAACCCATGTCGTCTTCACCATTGGCACCTACCTGGTGAGTGCTGCGACATGGACGACTAATATCTCGCTGCACCGACACCAAAAAAGCCACTTGCTGAGACAAACAAACTTACACCCGCTGCCGGCATCGCCAAGTCCGTACTCAGTGAGCTTGCCACTTCACATTGAGGACCTCCATAATGCCCCCCAATTATCACTGTCGCAGCATGCACTCATCCCACATTGTGTGGTGTCCCAAGTCCAAGCCCAGGAGATACTAAAGTCGCTAGCAGTGATTTTCCAGCTTATAAGATGCATGCCAGTTCACCTGTTACAAGTGAGTTTCTGCGGTAACACCACAGTAAGATTAATCCTCCAGCTGTGCCATCAAACGCACCTCCTCGTGCCAATGTCCTTCCCATTCTGCCCTCTGATACCACTCACAGTGCACTGGCATTGTTTCAGCTCACACACTCCAAAGACTGTCTTAAAATTCACCTAAAGAAATGCCTCCTTCAGGGGTGGGACTGCCCAAAGTCATTTTGGAGCAATTTTTGGAGCAAGTAAAATTGCGTTCTGGAGCAGTTTGGAGCAGACAAAATTTCATTTTGGAGCACATAAAATTTCCTTTTGAAGCAGTTTGGAGCAGGCTAATCTGAATTTTGACGGAATAATGGAATATGGAATGTGGCAGCACACTTCGAAACCACGACGAAACACAAAATAAACCAACACGAAGCGCATAGCAGAAGTGCGCTTTTTAGCTATAGCGTACTAGAATATGGAAGAGTGGGTCGAGTGGCTGTACGGCGCATGCATTCCTGTAAAGCTGAAAACATCATTGGCATTATGATCATATACATTCCCACACATATGCACATGTTGATAGTGAAAAATGTTCTCAAATTATGCAGTCCAAACGACCCGGTAATATAATTTCTTGGTCACTATAAGTCACTGCAGACCCAGAGAGTCGCAATCAAACCTCGGCTGGTATAACGTAAATCTATTCCAATCTGTTCTTATTGCGATAGCAATTATACGGACACTCCAGGCACATTTCTGCAGTCGGCGTCGCCTTGATGTTCCATGCAAAAACCAGAGGCGATAATATTGTCGCCGCGCACCATATGCTGTATATGCCAGTGAAAGCATGCGAGGGTGAGCTAACGATGGCGGCTCAATCACGCGCGCGCAAGGCTATGGGGGGAGGGGGGGCGTTCTACTCTTGCGGCTACTGCGTAAGTCACAGCCGCGCGCGCCCGCCCGGGACTCGCTATCTCGAAAGCAAACTCCGTCGGGGGCACAGTACGCCATGTACTGTGCTTTCGTGGCTTTGTTCGCGTTGATGCGAGAGGCAGCACGAAGCTCAATTTGTTCGCGCCACGCTTTGTCACTCCATCGTTTTGAAAGCGAGTTTCCGCGTTCATCGAGTGAGATGCGTTCATGTTTTCTTGTGCGGGCATGACACCATGTTTGCTAATTTAGTCAGTAGCAAATGTTTCCAAGTTTATACGGCCAATAAAACTACTACCCTTCGTTTAGCTGTCTGCTAATTTGCTATCGCAATCTATGCTTCACCTTTCGGGCAAAACTGCGACTTTTTATTCCAAACCCATCATTAGCCCTTCGTGATAGGGCAAAATGGCTCAGGCCTCGCCCATAGGCCTTGCTCAGGCCTTGCTCAGGCCTCGCCCGCTGCATAAAGACTGATAAAGACTGGCCTTGGGGACAGAGATGCCCGCCCGCTGAACACGCTGCAGTGCGCGTCTCCCTAATACAGTATAGACCACTTATAACGTAACTGCTTATAGTGCAGGGCCGGATATAGTGCAGTCTTTTCAGACTCCCATTAATTTTCCCATAGCACTCTATGTATACACGTATCGCTTATAGTGCAGTTGTGGGAAACGAAATACCGGTTACAGTGCGGCTGCCTGGGAGTACGGAAGTCAGCGTGGATGGTGAACGCTCCCCTCAAGCGGGCGCCCCAAGGAGTGTTCGAGGAAGAGAGACGAAGAGGAGGAGAACGGCACGTGGTGCGAACGAAGAGCCAGTGAGGCTGAAACCAGAATCTTGAGTGCGAGTCGCGAAATATCACGGCGCGCATACCGAGCAAGGGCCACGAAACTGCCAAGGCCGGCCAACGCTCACTTCACGATAACGGCAGTAAACAAAACTTCAGGGAGCGGGCGGCGCCGGCACGGCACGGGGAAGGGCACACGCAGAGACCGTGGAATGTGAGGGAGGAGGGCGGCAGGAAAGCGGATTTCGCCTCGGCATCTCTGCCGCTTCGGTGGCTCCCCTCGCCCTCCCTCGTACCTCCCTCACTTTCGACTGTCACTGTGCGCGCCCGCCGCCGCTACAGCCGGCCCGGCGCCAGCTCCCCGAAGTTTCGTTTTCTGCCATTATCGGGAAGCGGGCGTTGGCCGGCCTGGGACAGCGCTGCTGCTTCCCTCTGCGCCATAGCCGCAGCGTGCAAGGTCAACATGTGACTAGAAAGTAGAGGAAGCATAAAGGAGAAAGAAGAGTTCACTGCCATTTTCTACGCGTGGCTATGGTAGCGTGGCTGAGACGTCGGGCGCAATGCAAATCGGCGACCTTGCCGGGTTTCTTTTTCTTTTTTTGTGTTTTGTTCGCGCGCGACATTTAGGGGTCTCTCCTAAGCTTTTACTCTATGGCGGTGCCGGCGCAATGCAGGTCGGAGGCACCGCTGCGTGATTTGGTTCGAATTAACGAGATTCGACTTTGAATGCAAATGTTCTAGCCGCATTCCTTGACTGTCGCATACGCGTGGCAGCTCGGTGCACATGTTTTGCATATGTGCGGGTCTTTAAAATTGTTGCTTTGGTTATAGTGCGGTACCGCTTATAGTGCGGATATTTGCGACTCCGGAGACTTGCGTTATAAGCGGTCTACACTGTATCTAGTTTGCTTGCAGCGCCCTCAGCCTACTTTTTGTTGTTTTGTGCCTCAGCTAGGGAGCACCACGCTGCTTGGCCCACTCAATCATGCTCTAGCACACTCTAAATACAGCCGCCCTGGCTGTTCCGACAGCAGTGACAACAGCTGGGAGTGGCCGTGCATGCGCCGGCCACTTGCTGGAAGCGCCCAAAAATCCAGTGTTATAAGCGCGAAAATTACAAGAGATTGTGCGGGAGGAGCTGTTGTGTGTTCTGTGGAATGTGAACAGTTGGACTCTTTTTCAGAGAATGAATCCACTCGCAGTTCGCGGCCACTGCCGGAGCCCAAATGCCGAAGCCGTTCTGGCACAGCGTGGCGCAATTTCGGTCAATTTTCTACGTTTGGCGCAGTTTGGCACAGGAATTTGTTTGTATAAATATGGCGCAATTAGCGCAGGAGTCCCACCCCTGCTCCTTTGCTCACGCGACTTGGCACCAGAAACCTCTTGCCAACCGCAGCCAACAAGCCTGCGGCTGCCTGACGTTACACTGCTACTACCTCCAACAAATCTTCCACATGGGCCTGGCCAGATGCTGCTACCACACACTTCAGAAGTACACAAGAGTGACACAAAGCTTTTTCCCAAGTACGACTAAGATTCCAATAACAACATCACGCTTAAATTGATCGAGCAAGCCTGGACCAGTCGTTGCGAGCTTGACACCTTGGCCGCAATATGTGGGAACGCTCAACTCTCTCGCGTCCCCTGATAATGTTTTTCCCGCACTGCTTTGCATCTTCTGGAATACTGTTTCTCCACTAGCACATGCGGCAATGGACGTCTGTGTTGTGCAGTACGACAACAGACGGCGCGAGTGTTCCTGTGCTGGCGTTACCTGATGGCGTGGATACTTAGGCGCAAGAGGAACTTGTTTCCTCTTCTATGGCTGCGAAAAAGCGGCGCGCAAGACTGTGCCCTTCACGGGATTGACCCGCGGAGGTCTTTCCAATCGTTCGAATGCGTCTCTGTTTGCATGACTGCACCCGCGAACGACTTAGGCGTTCGTGTCCGGCATAAGGCGAACGTATTCACTCAGTATTTTTATGTAATAAGTAGAGCTTCCTCGATTCCTCAGCATATTTCATTGGCATGTTCCATACATTGAGTAATTCGATTAGCTGGCATTGCTGAATAAAATTATGTGGATCCCACGCACTGTGGGAATCGATGTAAGCGAAGCTTTCTGTGCCATTTGCGTCTATTTACAATAATTGGCGGTGATGTTTACAAAAAATGTCTAAGTTCTTAAGCATTTAGTGCAATACGAAAGTGGGGAGTTCATGTTAAACGTTACCTCGCGTGCGCCACTTGTCTGCACAGTACACATAACACACAGCGAGACGTGTTTGCTTGAGGCGTTGTTGTGCGCCTTTGTTCATAGCCTGCAGGATAAGCACTGTCATTGCCATACCAACGCCTCCTAGATTGCACAGGTGCACTTCGATCCGTGTCGTCATGCTACTTTGCCATACATACTGCCATAGAATCTAACAATGACGCGGAGGTGTTGGCCTTACATGATGCATTGCGGTAGAAGTGTTAAACTTTAATTAAATTATGGGGCTTTACTTGCCAAACCCACAATCTGATTATGAGGCACACGGTAGTGGGAAACTCCGGATTAACTTTAACCACTTGGGATTATTTAACGTGAACTTAAATTGAAGTACACAAGCAATTTTGCATTTCGCCCCTGTTGATATATGGCTGTTGTGGTTGGGATCGTACCCGTGACCTCGAGCAATGCTATAGCCATAAAGCTACTCCAAAGAGTACAGAAGTGTTGATTTAATGGTATAGTGTTGTCTAGACGCTGTGGTGCTTTATAGTGGCTTTGCGTCTGCATGCCCTGCGTCAGTTGTCTACTAGACAAACTTGCATGGCGTTTCTTTTTCAGAAATAACAAAAATGTACCGTACTGTCCCTTGAATTTAAATTTATCCAGTTTGTCCACAACTGCAGCCGTGTTTATTACTATAATTTCCTTGCCTTCTTACGTTGCCTTTTCCCTCTCCCACGCTCCCTCCAATGTATGCGAACTGTGAGTGAAGAGTGGCAAGGCTGTTATTCACTCGTTCTGCAACTGCATCAGTTCTACTCATTCTCTGCCTCCTCTCTACTGTTGTATCTACCTCCCCTCAGGACTGTTGCACGTTAGTACAAAGGTAAGCGCTGCAGTTTCTGCAATGCTTTCACGGGGGTGACGTATCATTACAAGTCTAGAGCAGGGGTTCTCAAGCATGGTCGCTCCAGGGAACCCTGCTAAGCTCTATGGAGCGCCAAGGAACCCCCCCCCCCCCCCCCCCCCCCGAATTAACCGTATGTCCTAAATAACCGAATGTCGAAGGTATCAAGACAACAGACAAATGCTTAACTACGTCAACACGCTTTTATTTACGCAATGAATCGGCAAATCCTGTTTATATTTAGCACAACACCAGTGCGGAAGCTGAAATTCTCATCCTCTCATAACTGGTTAGCGCTAGCAGCGGCGAAGGCCTCGCGCGCGTACATCCCGATTATTTTTTCGCCAGTTAGCTGCTCGCCAACAAATTGTCCGTCCATCGCGATGTTGCCGGTGCTCTTAATCTTCGACAGCTCTGCACTGAGTCGAAGCAAAACTATTTCTTGCCGCAACCGCTGCGGACGAAACCGCGGCCGCTATCGACGCGATCATGGACGGCGACCTTGCGGTTCAGAAGGAAGGCGGCCGACGCACGCACCAAGTCAAAACGAAACTACCGTTCGCTGCAAGAGGTGCGGACGAAGCCGCGGTCGCTATCGACGTTACCATGGATGGCGACTACGCAGTTGTGAAGGCACGCAGCCGATGCGCGCACCGAGTAAAAACGAAACTACTGCTTGCCGCAACCGCTGCGGACAAAACTGCGGTGGTTATCGACGTGATCATGGATGGCGACTACGCACTTATGAAGGCATGCTGCATGCCGTCAATGCGGTGTTACGCGCGGGGATAAACGCAAGAATAAAGTCTTTAAGGGAACAATTAGGCACGAAGCGCTCCGGCGTTGCTGTCAATCAAGTGCCGCGCACGATTGCCGCTGAGGACCATGGCGATGCGGACTGCGCCGCTTCGTTTCGGTTGGACGCTAGCGCCGTTCTTTCTCTTATGCGACGCGTATTTGCGACGTTCCGCGCATTTTTTTCTTCATTTTTAAATTCCTCCAACGTATACGTCAGTGCGCACGCAATCGGCACCTATGCTATCTACAAACGGGAGAAATGCGCATGTTGGTAAATTACGGCCTCTGAGATTCAAGTGCGAAAGCTTAGGCGCGCTGCCCGTTTTCGGAGGTTGGATGGCTACAAGCTGTTTGCGCAGTTCGCGCGTTGCCGTTACGCGCTGTGCTGTGCTTTTTGACACACGGGCATGAATAATGGAGGTTCTGTGGATCGAGCGCACCTCGTTTTCGCCGTTTTAGCCACTTGGTGACGCGGAAGCACGGAAATTTATCAGTGGCTCGCGGAACCCCGAGCAGGGGCCTGCGGAACCCCAAGGTTCCGCGGAACCCACTTTGAGAACCCATGGTCTAGAGAGTAATGGGGCAACGTCTAGGGAACGCTAGAAGCTATTGTGGCGACGCGACAGAAGGGTTCAAACAAGTTTCCTCTATTCCGCGCTCCTGCTCTGTATACAAACGCTCTGAACCACCCCCCGATGCGGTGTGCCAGACATCAACAGCAACAGCAATGGAAAAGTCGAAGGAAAAGACAAAGAAAGCTTCGCTTTAAAAGGCACAATAAATGGCATTTTGTTTGTTTCCGCTGCTGTATACATGTTCCATAGAGCATTTGAGACCCCACATTCTGGTGCATAACATTAGGGGGATGTGGGGATGCTTGACTCTTGCATTCCCCGGTGTTGTTTTCCCTGCATGACTCTCTGTCTCCTGGAATCCACCTTCCCAGCATAGCATGTGCGACGGCAGAAGCTGGTGGTGGTGGTGTAGTGTAGCTCGACCACCGCGCGCATTTTCAGAAAGATTTCGTACTTTCCACCAGTGAAGTCCTGCACCCCACCTAATTCACTCTTGGTGAACTTCTGCGTCAAACATTTCGTGAATTTGGAGCCAGAGTTAGGCTTTAGTTTTCCACGTGCCGCTCCCTTGCCATTCGCTAAGCGCGGTCACGTGGAACTCCAAATTGCTGCAGAGAAACCGACCTACCGCAACACCGTTCCTCCTTTTGGCCTCGTGAATTCCAACGCCATCACCACCTGCGCGGCGCGTTTGATATTGTCTGAGAGACGCGGCAGCTTTGGCAAGAGTGCATTAATTCTCTGGGCGAATCGCGTAATGTCTTCCTGTTCTGTGCCCGTCACTTGCGCTATCGGCATGACAGGTTGCAGTGCACCCTACTGCAGGAAGTGCAGTGAGTGTGGAAAGTCTTTTTTTTTTACATACCGTGCGCCCGGTCAGTCATTCGACGCCGACTGCAGTGGCTTTTGCGAATGGGACGCGGCAAGCCAACTCCCAGAAATGCAAGAATTTGCGAGGTAAGCTTACGCCTTATTTGGTTCTATATTTTAAAGGTTCTGGTAAAACGCGTAAAATAACACAAGCGCCCACGTGTGACCTGCTAGCATGCAATTCTCGCCTACGACTTTACTGTTTTAAGAAAATGTTCGCAGCAGCTCTGCATTTTATTGCGGTGTTTGCGGTGCGACGCCACAATCGAAACATGACAATCGAAACAAGCGTGAAGGAGACCAAAAAAGAGCGCGTGAGAGCTTATGCGAGCAGACGACAGAATGAAACCAATGGTCCGGCTGACACCACATACGAGTACGCATCGAGCAGTCGGGCGGGTCCACATAACACCAGTATCCCGCGTGTACACCACTGAAGCGGGTGCTCTCATAGGTCTCCGCTGTTCGCGGATCGTGTCTTTCAACTCCGGCTCCGCGTTCGCTCTTAAACGCAGCCCCTGCGTGAACGAGAGGTGGCTTCACTGCACAAATTTGTATTGCAAGATGGTGGACCTATGCCCAACTTTGCTCCTGTAGGGAGCATATAGAGTAACTCTAGCACCACCTGACAGCGTGGATACTCGGGCACAAGAGGAACGAGTCTGCGCGCTCGTCCATGCACTCTACGGGAGCCACGAAAGCCCTCCCGATCGTTCGAACGCATCTACATTCACGTGACTTCCCCAGCGGACAACTTGGGCATTGGTGTCCTGGCAGGGGCAAACATTACTCACTCGATATCCTTGTGCGATGAGTCAAACTTTCTCGATTTGTCAACGTATTCCATCAGTCGTTGTCTAATTCGGCTAGCTGGCTTATTGTAGAGAAGGAGAAATAAATGTCCTTTTGTTTGTTTGCACTACTGTGTACCATGTCCTTTGTTCCAAAAGCACTTGAGACCCCACAATTATAAGCAGACACCAGGCTAGACACTCTTACTATGTGCCTCGGCAGTGCCTAGGTGTGCCACCACGCTCATTCCCTGACCAGCTCAAATTCAGGTGACATTTTGTGGATTCTGCATTTTCCACACCACTCTGAACCGGCCGTTCTGACCCTGTCATCAAACACGACACAGAAAGAAAGTGTTTCTTCTGGCCTACACTACCGGTACACGCAAAGGCTCCAAGAACGCGCCAACTGTAGCCAGCAACACGACTGTGATCGTCACAGCTTTCATGGTGCAGCAATCATCGGGATCCTATTTGTGAAGCTATCACTGCTGTGCGCTTGTCCTCCCAAGCCAGACCACCAGACACATTTACGTGCACCCTAGGCCTCTGCCGTTTTGACCTGACTGGTACCCAATCAACCCTGGAGTGAAACTTCTGCACATTACTGTACATAGTGTGCACAGTTTTCTAATGCCTCTCTTTTGTACACAGGTTTCGCATTCTCATGTACTTAATCTTTTTTGCATTTTCATGTTCGCACTAACTTCTATTTCTCGCTTCTAGTTCGAGCAGTGGTCCTTAACTTTAAAAGGTCACTGCTCCAGCGGTGATGAAGAGGACGAAGTAGGCCGAGCACAATGTAGAGAATGTGCCCAGCGCCCACCTGGATGGTGACCATTTTAGCTGTTCTTCAGTCATCGATCAGTACGCCTGTGTCCATGGCTAGGTTGGCTCCCGCAATAAGTGTGGTGGTTCATCCCTACTCAGCCATCACTGTAGTACCATTCAGAGGAGGTGGGGAGCAGAAGGAATTGCCCAGAGAATGGGAAATCTTCAAGATTTGAACTAGAAGGCAGTGGCCTTCTTTTTCTGGCCCCAGGTCCCAATTTCACTCTTTCGATACTTCAACGTTTATTATTGTGCTTGCTTTCTAAATGAAAAGGCTGTAAAGCTTAACCACATTGCTCTTTTGCATTTGTTTAAAGACTATGATGAAAAGACATGCAAAGTGTTAACCCAACCAATCACAGCAAACAGGGTGTTTCATTACATTTTTTTTTTTTTTTTTGGTGTTTGTCCTTGTGGTTCACCCATCATGTCCACCCGCCTAGCGCACACATGACTGCTGGAGTGTTAAGCCAGCCATTCCTCCTTGCTGCGCGTGTTGCCTGCAGGCTTACCTCTAAGCTCATTACATCTTCTGCCAAAAATCAATGCCACACGCTGCTGTGGTCAACAAGAAATTCACACATTCCTAGAGCAGATTAAAGCACTAAATACTCTGATGTCAGCACTTTCATGGCAGTTCACACACTGCAAAGACCCACACTGCTAACAGTGAATGAAAACAACAGACTGAACCTGTTGGCAGGGCCCCTTTAAAGGTTGGTTGCCAGTCTAAAGTAGAAAAGAACATGGTGTCACACAAGGAGCAATACTGTTTGAAGAAAAATCCCTTACTCGTGTCGCAGTTCCATCTCTGCCCACTCGCACCATACATGAGCGAGGTCTTCCACTTTTGTAAAAGGCACCTGGGTTGCTTTTTCAAAAATAATTCGAGCCTATATAGGAAAAAGAAGAAAGCATAATTAGATAGACTAAAAAAAATTTAATTATGGGGTTTTACGTGCCAAAACCACGATCTGATTATGAGGCACGCCGTAGTGGGGCACTTTGGAAAATTTGGACCACCTGGGGTTCTTTAACGTGCACCTAAATCTAAGTACACGGGTGTTCTCGCATTTCGCCCCCATCGAAATGCGGCCGCCGTGGCCGGGATTCGATCCCGCGACCTCGTGCTCAGCAGCCCAACACCATAGCCACTGAGCAACCACGGTGGGTAATTAGACTACCGTACTACTGAAAGTACTAATGTTTGAGTGCTTTTCCAGCCAGAAGCAAGAAGTGTTAATATTGCTACATGCATAACATTTGCGTAACACTATGAAGAGAAGTAAAGAAGAGATCTTAGTTATTTTTTAGTTAAAGGGGCCCTGGACCAACCTTCTTTGAAGACTCAAAAACGTCTTGCAATGAGTATGGTGCTTCCCAGGGATACATTACCAAAATAATTTCTTAAGAAGACCTAGTACAAGCACAGATACTACAAGCACAAATACTACAAGCACACTATTTAATTTTCCTATTCCTCCTCAACGTCCTCCAATCCGAGCAGGGCACCATTGGTGGCGGTGCCCCGCCTACGCTGTTACGATGAGAGGGCTTGTCGCGGCACTGTATTTACGCTACATAGTAGATGCAGCTAAGCACAAACAGTAATGCAAGGTAGGGCTAGAGTTTGCACTTGTGCTCTTGTGCTCCAGTCAGGCCATGGTATGGAGTGGCTTTGTCATGCACGGATAGTAGGCAAATTAACATTGAGCATTTTGAAAGTCCAGGAGTGGCCTGGACTGAGCCGCACACTGGTGCCCTTGTAGGTGCTAACTGCCATTCCTCGCAAGGCGCGGCAGGCGTAGTATACATGTGGTGTGGGCTTAAGTTTTGCATGGTTTGAGTCTAGTTGAGTGTTCAGAACTAATCGAATTTAGCGAGACCCTCCGGCTATGACACCGATAAGCAGTGTGGCCAATGTTTCATTCTTAAGTGGGCGGGCACGGCCAAGTGAGACTCTGTTGGCTTCTTTCAAAAGTGCACGATTCTTACAGAAATTCGAAGCATAGATTTTCAGTGACTTCAGCCTGTTTAGTATACTAAAGTGCGTCAATTAACAGTTAACACAGTAACAGTAGGAAGAATCGCACTGATCCAAACACCCTTCTTGTTTGATGTAAGCTATCGGCCAATAGCAGCTGTCTATAGGAATCTTGCATATGCCGACATATGCAAGTCAACGGCAGCTTCAAAACGGGTGAGAAGAAGGCTTCTTTCTGTTTGAAAAGAGAGTGTTTGAGAAAAAGGTGACTTCTCACTCTGCTGGCGAGCTCCATGCGCTGCGCACAAGTACAAAATTGGCTGGGATGTTTACAGCAGTGTATACTATCCAGCAGAATGTGTGTGTGTGTGTGTTTTTTTGTTTTTTTTTTTTTTTTACCAAGCACGAGGGGTGGTTCGGGCCCCTTTAATGGCAGTGAAAGTGGCACATGGTGGACTTCATTGATCTTCAAATTCATCCCATAAATACAGTTACACCTCGATATAAATAAGTATTTAACTTTTATACCATGTATTTAAACCTCAATATACACGATTTCAATATAACGAAATTTCACTGCCGCCTCGAAGGAATACCGAGACAATAAATGAAAACTTTCGCGGACGCAGATAGTGATGTGGTGGAATAACAAGCGGCTGCTTGCAAAAGCACCTCTCAAATCACACACCGCAGGACCAAGAGGAACCGCCGAAGAGCAGCAGTGTCATGTTCCATATGAATTCCAACTGCAATCATAAGATCCTATCGCGCCTTGCGCACTGTATGATTTGAGTGCGAGTGAAAGCGTGCGAAGGTGAGGCGAGAAGGATAGTGGCTTGATTGTCATGATGAGCGCCATCTTCTCGCGTGAGCAAGGGGACGGAGGGGATCGAGCTCGCGGTAACCCGATCAAGCGCGCACGAGAGGAGGAGAGGGGGGAGGAAGGGGGGGGGGGGCAGGTTGGTGCACGTCTCGTGTTTTTAGTGCAGCCAAGGCTGCGCATGGCTGTCAGCGTGGCTGAGTGAATACGCAGCCCGCATGCCCTGCTTTAGAAGCAATCTACCACGTGGAAGCGAGAGACAGTCGAACCATTCGCTCCCCACTGCCAGCACTTTTCATGATAGCGTCGTATCACTGCGGGCGACACTATCAGCCACGAGGGAGGAGTGAACGCGAAAGCGTGGCTGGCTTCGCTTCACACCGCCAATGTGAAGATATCGTTGGCATGGCATGGAACCGTATTTTTCATCACCAACTCTCAAATTCCACAAAATGAATTTTTTCTCATTCAAATTTGCTTTTTCCGACTGCCCAATAATTCGGAAAATTTAGCGGCCCTTTCCATGCAAGAAAAATTTATTGGCAGCTGTACTTATTGCATAAAAGCTCGAATCTCAATACAGTAGACTTCTGTTAATTCGACTCCGGTTAATTCTATTTTGTGATTAATTCAATCCCGATTGAAGGTCCTGGCTGGTGCCCACACGTTTTTATGGCCCCAACTTCCGTTATTTTGATATCAAAATTGGCCTTTGCCAAATAATTAGAACTTGAATGGTCAGCTTTGCCGCAATACAGCCATGTTATGCGGTGAAGCATACACACTTTATTGCGGTGAAGCATGCCAAGAATGGCTTTAAAAAGGCCACTGTCACGGGACACAGTAAGCATTCCTTAATTATAAAGGCGCGTACATGCTGCCTCCTATCACACTACTAGCGCCCAGATGCCTACTAAGCATACTGGCAGCCATTCAGATCTCTTTCCGTGTGTGTGGCAATCTGAGCCCTCGTTTCTCACCATGCGGGTCTCATAGATGAGACCATTAACAGAGCCTAGTACGCATTCCTTAATTATACGCACCCCTGTGCATCGAGAAGCAGAGAAAAACCATCTGTGTTTTGGGAAAGCTAGCGAAAAGAAAGGCAGTAAGATGAAAAAGCTCCAAAAGTCAAGGAGATGCTTGAAGCCAACAAAAGAGCGAGGGTCTATCTAAATCTCTGAAGGCCTGCCAGTAAACTTATTAGGTGTCTTGGTGCTCATACTGTAACCAGAGATGGCATTGTGCGTGTGTAAATTAAGTAACCTGGGCTATGTCCCATAATAATGGCACCTTTCCCTGATTTGTATGCTTCAACGCACAGCACGGCTGAATTTCGGCGAAGCTAACTTTAAAGGAAAATACTGCCAAGTGAACTACCGGCGTGTTTCCGCTTTTTTTCTTCATTTTGTTTAATTCGACCTGCCGGATATTTCGTCCAGTTTCGTCGGTCCTGTCAGAATTGAATTAACAGAAGTTCCCTGTACAACGAAATTTCGGTATAACAAAGCAAATTGCAGATTTTACCGGCTTTGTTAAATCAAGATTTAACTGTATTGCGCATGTGAACCAATGCTTCAGCAATGAATGTCCGACTTCTAAAAAAAAAAATAAAGAGAGAGAGGATTATCAGTACCACATGCTTTGTCTCTTAAAACTGCCCTTCAACACAAATTTTAACTCTGCAATGCCTGAGACTTGTTGAAGCTTCGACAAAAATTAATTAATGGCAAGGTCATGCTTAGAAATGTTTTAGATGCCCTCTGAAATTAAGATGTTTTGTTTCTATGGCATGTCCTATAATGCAGTTTCACATGAAGCACAGTGGCTGTTGCTGCTAGTGAGCGGTCGTAATTTCTACACTTGGCAGATAGCATAGCAGTGTGATCCACTGTGAAACAAAGGTTTATGTAACAACTTGGACCGGGCTGTTTGCTTTTGGAGGAAACTTTAATGGCTGTATTTGCAGTCAAGTGAATGGCAATTCCATATGCGTTATAAGAGGATCGCTCGCACAGCATTACATATTACATTACTCTTATTACATCTGTAATAAGAGTGATCATATTATTTGCTAGTAATCATTTCCTCCTGGCTAACCTATCTTTAAGCTGAGGTATGTGTGTATAGGAGGAGTGTTACAATACTCACGTCTTCAATTTGATCATTTTCTTCATAAAACTTGGCAAAAGACACCCATAAAACATTCAGTTTTCCAGTGGCCAGCTTGGGGTCAATGGTTTGAACAGCTTCCGTGAAAGTGTTGATTATCTGGTGCCCCATTGAAAAGAAGAAATCCGAGAAGGCATCATAAACAATATAAACAGTAAATCCACATTAGATAGATATGGCAGTTAGCCAAATACAATTTTGACGAATAGTTTTACTTACCTCTCTAGGCTTTCCTTCAAAAAGCTTAACTCTCTTCAGCCACTCATGAACATTGTGTGGATTCTGTCGCAGCAAGACACTACAACATAGATAAAATGCAGATAAGTCAGGATGAAGCAGTCTGCTTTTAAAAGCATTTTTAACAATCCAACAGACCTGTTCAACAGGAGTGGTCTTCGATCCATAAGATCCTCAAAACGTGCCAGACGCAATTCAAGGTCAAGATCACCTGAACAAATGATGCAAGACAAAAACTGTTTGAAGCTTACCATTCAATTTAATTACTCTATTTTATGCATTACATTCTTATTTCTGACACAATTACTTAAGATACATTGTGTTGTAGCTGTCAGGTGGCACTAATTTCGACTAGTTTTGAACACTAACTAGCCTTGAACCACGCAAAATTTAAGGTCACACAACACGCACACTTGTGAGCGCGTGCTCACTCCTGGCCGCTCGTGGTTAGATACCTAGGCAGACTTCGTTTCACACTCAGCTATTAATAGCGCTTCAAAATGCGCAAGTTGGTTGTGACTACTATCCGTCAGTCAAGCTAGTGCAGGACAAAACCGGTCCGCACCACGTAGCACAGCCAGACAGGAGCATATGAGCGCAAGAGTGCAGTGAGGCCCTGTCGTGCATAAAGCAAACGTGGTGCATCCGCACTACAGCTGCATGTAGCTTCGGTCTGCTGCGTAGCGTAGATACCGCGGCAACTGCAGCTCGCTGAGGAGAGGACAACCGCATTTGCCTAACGTTTGGCGCATCGTAGGCACCAAAATCAGAAGTAGTGGTGTCCATGTGAACATCCAAAATCAAATTTGAACTGCGTGCCACGGTGACCATCAGTAGGTGGAGCATTGTGGGCATGCCCTGCTCCACTGTATCCTGCGCAGTACGAGTCATTGAAGAAGGAGCGGAAGCACAGCGCAGGGGGCGTTTGATTGTCAATAACTCCGCTTTTGTTGAACACATTTAAGTACTTTTTGAGGCAAAGTATTTCTGAAATAGTCTATTTTAACTTCATATGCACTTTTCGACTTCGATAAAAGGTGGTTTCTTTTATTACATATGCTGTTATTTGCAACAGGTCCACATTTTATGAAAAAAAAAAAAAAAATGTGATCAAGAGTTCACCCACAATGAAGTGCAACAGAAATATGACCAATGTGAAAAAGAACACCAAAAGCGCACAAAACTGCACTTACTTTCTTCACTGGGCTTTGATTTGCTAGTTTCTTCCATTTTAGCACAGAGCACACTTTCTTCAAACTGGGCGTAGGCATCAAAAACCTAGAAAATTTTGCAAATTACCTTGTCATTCAATGGTTACTGGAATAGCGAGTTGATAAAACTTGCATGATCTTGCACAAAATCAACACTGACATAAGCTGTAGCATAAAGTTAGGACAACATAAAATACCTCATTGCTGTAACCACAAAGTATTAGTAGCAGGGTCATTACCTTATCTGCCCAAAATTTCTTGAAGTAACACTTTTTCTGACAAACAACAGACCTTTTAATACCACTCTTTATAATCACACTAGGACACAGCCTCGGGGTGCATTATCCTTGACCCAAAGAGTAGGCAGTTTTAGAGTGAGCATCCTATCAATATGGGTACTCCAACGAAATATTGACCAGCCAGCCGGAGCAAAACAAAGACGAACTTTAAATTTTACAAATGTATGCAATCAAAACTCAAAAGTTTAGATAAAGCACACACACACACAAAATCAGCGTCAAAGATTGATGGCACTCATATTGCTTGCTTGCATATGCGTGAATAGGTTGCTGCTCCTGCATTGCGCATTATACTCTCTACAAATGAACGATGAAATTTAAAAAATTAATTAAAGCTTTAGGTTTTATGTGCCGACACCATGATATGATTATGAGGCACACCGTAATGGGGGATTTCGGATTAATTTGACCAATTGGGATTCTTTAACGTGCACCCAATGCATGGCACACGGAAAATTTTGAATTTCAACCCCACCGAAATGTGGTTGCCGTGGCCGCGATTTGAAACAATGAAATAGGCTTCTTTCATTCTCTCACCTATTTTTTTGGCACCAAAGTTTATGCAATAAAAAAAGAGCTTTGGTTTCAATACCGAACCATGGCTTTGCATGCCCTTATACCTCATAGGGACCCAGTCGCTACGAGAACATCATAAACAAGCACAGTTTTCAAATGTATAAATTCGACTGGTAGACAACACCAGAAATGCATTAGCATTATAAGTTTTATTGAGTCTTGTTAATTACTAGCTCAAAGCAAAAGCACAAATTGTTTTGGTAAATGCTTCACTTTTCAGTAAAGGTGTGCAAATATTCGAGATTTCGGTTACAAATATAATAGTTGCTGCTTATTTGATTCACACACGAGAATTTAATACTCAACATTATTAAACTTTATTTTGGGTAAACATCTAGTGCCACCACAATTATCACAGCCTACATGAGAAAAACTTGGACAGAAATGATAACTGTATGGCAGGTTTAAGAGCCTGCTATTACTCATCCAGAAGTACTATGCATTTGTGCAAGCACAGGTCTAAGTGAAGGTGCACTTTCTGCTGCAGCAAGTACCGTGGCAAAACAGGTGGAGCGGTTTCTAAGCGAGCGTCTAGAACCTTATGCTGGCCCAACCAGAAAATCTCGCTTAAAGGAGTCCTGAACCACCACTCGGGCTTGGTGAAAAAACACAGTCCGCGGATAGCATACGCTGCTGTGAACATCTCAGCCAAATTTTGCAGTCATGCACGGCGCGTGGAGCTGTAAAGCGAAGCGTGAGGTCACTTTTCTCTTAAGCACTGTTTTCAACTGAAGCTTCCTTCTCATTCTTTTCAGGCACTATATTTCGTCAGATAGCATATTCCTATACGTGTCTGCTATTGGCCAATAGCTAACATGTACATTTATTGAAGCAGGTTAAGAAACAGGCTGAAGTAAGCGAAAATCTGCTTTCAAATTTCAACATGAATTAAGTACTTCCGGAAGAAGCCGACTGTCGTCTGCTCACGCTCAACCGCGGCCGCCCGCGTAGGGAACTGCACTTTGGCCAGACTGCTTATCAGTCGTAGCCATCAGGTCTCGCTTATTTCGATTAGTTTTGAACACTCAACTAGCCTTGAAGGTCAGACCACACGAACGCTTGCCAGACTTCGCTTTGCATTGAGCTATTGACAGCGCTTTATTATGCACATGTTGGATGTGGCTACTATCTGTCCCTCAAGCTGATGCAGGACAAAGCCTGTTCACACCACGTAGCACAACTAGACAGGAGCATATGAGCGCGAGCTCTACTCAAGCCCTGTCGTGCAGAAAGCAAACGCTGTGCATTAGCACTACAGTTGCATGTAGCTGCAGCCTGCTATGTAGCATAGACACCACAGCCATCGCAGGATGCCGTGACGAATCTGCTCGCTGAGCGCACTGCAGCTTGCTGCAACCGCGTTTGGCGCATTGTAGGAGCCAAAATTACAAATAGTGGCGTCTACTTGAACATCCAAAATCAAATTTGAACTGCGCACCATGGTGATGTTCAGTAGGCAGCGCGTTGTGGGCATGCCCCTCCGTCATAGTGGTTCAGGGCCCCTTTAAGATTGTCCGATATTTTTTTAACCTAGAATAAATTCAGAATCACTTGGCAGAACCAACACACAATATTTGCATCACTAAAATGCCAGAGCATGATATCAACAGACCTTTATAGGTGTATTGGGTCATGCATATATACTATGTTTCATAGTGTTGCCTTTGCCAGCCACAGAAACCACAGTAATATTTCAGAGGCCTTTCATTCAAGTGCTCTGAATTTGAGCTTGAGTTTAACCTATGCATGCAAACCACAAAATCGTAATAAGCAGCTTTGTTCCCCGGCCCGCTTTTTGTCTATTCTGTCCTCATTTCCTCGTACAACGATTTATTCGGTATTCAATTGGCTATTTGGAGCTAATTATTCTGAATTCAATTTGAAAATTTCAATACCCACGCACTTTCACTTTTCAGCCATTGTGGTGCTGTAAATGGTCAACACCAAATCCAGATGTTCTATACCGTATTCTAAAGCTCTCCAGTGCAGAGAGGCCCCCTGTTCTAAAACTGCCTAGTATGTCTAAACAATATGTTCTTTGTTCAGCACCATATTGTGTCACCTTTGCCTCTTGTCCCATCCCATAGTGCTGATACTATCACATAATGAAAAAGCAACAAGCCTGATGTGTTAGTGTTCTTTGATTGTAGTAGCAAAAACAATCATTCACTGTACTGTGATGGGTGTCCAAATCATTTCAAATTTATTTCACACGCAACATATGCAGTTCTGTATAAACAAAACTGACAACTTATAACAGATGCATGTTTAGGCAATAGATTTCCTTGTTCTGAGATTGACAGCATGTGGTTTGAAATACCTGACTGTACCTCACATTGTCCAAAATGGGGTTGATCGGTAGGTACCTCAATTACATTCTTTAGAGATCTCTAGCTCAACTAATAGCATAATATAGTAGTTATGCGCAGACAAGAAATTACTGCTTCATAAATGAAACAAACACCAAAGGAACAACAAAGAAATTACAAGTGCAAAAGAAAATGCTGTTTAAGCAAGACCAGCAAAATCATGCAAGCTCCAAATTACTATGGGTCAATGGCTGAGCAGGTTTATTGTCTGAAAGCTACACCAGGCTATGAGGATTGCTGTAACTGAAGGCACAAACATAATTTCGGCCACCACAAGGTTTCTAAATATCAGCACACAAGTAGTATTTCTATATTTCAGCCCCATCACAAAGCAGCTGGCATGGCCAGTAAATGAACCTGCCACTGCAGCACAGCACTTAGTCTGGTGCTGTGCTCAGAAGTGAAACACCACAGCCACTGAACTAACACAGCAGGTCTATACACAATGTATACATGTACCAGAAGGAGAATACCATAATAAAGCTATAAAAATAAAAGCACAGCCTGGGCAAAAACTGTACCCCGCTGTGAGCTCAACGTCCTGCAGTGAAGCTGCAGTTAGAGACACTGTTCTGCTCACATAAAGCAAGAAATCCTAGAGCTTCAAGACTCTAAAAGCAGGGCTGCGATCGCGCAAACAGCTCGCTTTCCGCACGTTCGGTTTGACTGCTACGTCACAATGTGGGAAATCTGTGGTACCGCCCCGCTCTCCCTGACGGCCGCTGATGCAATCACAATTCTGATCAATTCAGAGAGGGCAAGCGAAGGAACGGAAAAGCGAGCTGTTTGTGCGATCGCACCCCAGAGCAGTGACCATGACTAGTGTAGCCCACCAAGGTTCACGTCAATTACCATCACTGCCACAACGGGCTACACTTTTCTGACACTAATGGCATCTATCCACATACCTGAGTGAAGTCCCGAACAGTCAGGACCGTCTGTATAGCTTCTTCATAAATGTCTCTTGCCTGTTAAACAAGAAATAAATGCTAAACATCTTGAAAAGATGCTAAGTAATACCCCTGTCACACGGCACGTGTAATGGCATTCGCAGCGAATGAGATTACGTGTTAATGCCATTTTTGTTGCTTCTACACGGGCATAGTGAATGACACTCACTGCTAATGGCATTCGCCCGTTGAATGAGTTTCCCGAACTCATTCACGCGCGACTTGTGTACTCTCGACGAAAGGGGCTTGACAAAAATTTACAAAATAGATAAGTTAAAACGAAATGTAATATATTTTCAGATGACCATCCAATGTTTACCATTGTATTCTTAACAATATAGTGAAAAGATGTAAACAAGAAGCACGATTTGTAGGGTTTCGTTATCATAGCAGCCTGCCGATAAACATTGCCATCAATTGCGAATGCCATTTTGTTTACCCGTGTAGACCGGGAACCCAAGACGGCAATGACATTCGGTATGAATGTCATTTACTACAAATGGCATTACATGTGCCGTGTGACAGGGGTATTATTTTCACTTGAGTACAGTGACCTTAAATGTCACTTGAAACTAAAGCACTCAAACAGCCGCCTGCAACATTAAATCAGGTCGATAGTCATAGTAACAAATTAACATTTTTTAGAATGCTTTTACTTTAACAATTGATTAAGCCCAACAGTATTCCACAGCAAAGATGATTACTTAACATCATGATTCCACTGCTCATCCTTCCAATGCATTTGACAAATACGTAAGGAGGAAATATCACTGAAAAGAAATGTGTCCAAAAGTGCCCCCCACCTAAATTTAATTCCTCACATCAGTTGTCTTCTGGTTCAACCAATAGGTACGTACATGCTGGAAGTGATCATTCTAGAATATGGTCCTAAATGAAAGTAGGTTAGGATAGATTTGATTAGGTGAGTGAAGGATTAGGATTAATCTTATTTTTTCCCCCTGTTACGTGCCCTACAATTACAGAATAGTCAAGACACAACCACTAAACATTTTTTTCCTCTACTTACTGAAGCTTCTTTTATGTCCCTTATATGTCACCAACAACTACATCCAATTAAAACGTTTTTAGGCTATCTCCCACAATAAGGGCATTACATTTTACTGTAGCTGATTATATGACTTTTCTGTATACTTGCCCTTTACCTATGGCTTTTAAGAGCAACAAGAACAAAAAGCAAGACATGCCACCTCTCTCTCTGACACACACAAGCATACACATGTTGCTTTACATAATGTGGACTATATTTACAAGGGACATTGAATGAATTCTAAGTCTGGCAAAGAACTGAGAACAGTGTGAACAAGAACACTTATTTATATTTCAATCCTGTCTCCCCTCCCTGCCGCACTACCAAACATAGTGCGCTATGAGCATTACTTTCAAGCTCTTCGATAGTTGACAAAAAAACTTTTGCCGCACCTTTGGAAATAGTGTTCAACAGCCTTCGAGTTCATCGTGAAATAACGGTCCTCAAAGGTGCTTGCTCAAATGTTGAAGCAAGGAAATCACTTGAGACGCTATTTTTTCTTGAGTTTTAGCTGCTCATGCATATATTGTGATAGCATTCCATTTTATTTGCTGTGGTGCCATACCACACACCTACAGTTGATTGGCCTTCTCCTTGAGCACAATTAGCATCAGCATTGTTCACCTACTTGTTCATTTGATCATTCTAGCACAATCTAGTTAACCTCCCTGCCTTTAATTTACCCTTTTCCTCTCTCACCTGCACTGCAACAAGTAACTATGGAAGTTTTTGCCTGCTACATCACCACGTCTGATCACATGAAAGCTTTGAGCATGCTGCATGACAATTGTGGGCCTGCAAGAACTGATTTCTGACCTCAAGTGTGATGGTGACAATGTCCTTTACATGTGTCATTTTCTTCCTTTGCTATTCGTAGAAGTAAAATTCCCAACATTTGAAAACACCAATCAATCCATGCAGTTTGACTTGCTGTTTGCCTTTAGCAAGCCTTTAATCTACAGTTATATTATATTGTAACACACAGTTGGTTAAAGTTAGTTTAATTGATTTACGTTGGGCGAACTTGTGCCCGGCAAACAGTTAAGCAAGAGTCTCGCTCCAATGTACACGGTCTTCTCACAAGCGTTCCACGCATCTTCTTCTTCTTCGTGCCCCACCTGAAGATCTCTTGCTCCGATCGCACGTGCCTTGTGTGCACGTGTTGGCCGCTTCGCTGCTGCGATCTTTCGTACGTAGCAATACATGGACGAGCACAGGAGACGGCTGGCGCGCGAGATTTGAAGGCACCTTGTGTCATTGTCCCCCTTCCAAGAATGCATCGTCCCGATGCTTATAAAGACGGCGGTGGTTTCGAGGCTGTCATTCGGAAAGCTTGTTGGCCAATTGTCTGTTTATTGTCTGTCGTAGTAGGGTTTCATTCGGACGACATTAACGACTTCGGTGCGATGCCGCCGTCGTGAAGAGGTTACTTGGCCTTCTGGAAGAACTTCGTAGTTCAAGGGGCTAAGTCGGCGAATTATTCTGTACGGGCCAAAATAATGACGAAGAAGCTTTTCAGATAAGCCGCGCATTCGTACAGGAGTCCACACCCATACCCTGTCTCCAGGTGCGTACTGGACGTCTCTTCGTCGCAAGTTATACCGATTCGCATCGGTTTGCTGTTGCTGCTGAATGCGGTGTCGCGCCAGCTGCCGTGCCTCTTCAGCTCTTTTTGTGAAGCCACTGATATCATGCTCATTTTCCGATGTCTCGTCTACAGGTAGCATTGCATCTAAGGGTGTGGTGACGGTCCGGCCAAAAACGAGTTGGAAAGGTGTCATTCGAGTCGTCTCTTGCACTGCGGTATTGTATGCAAACGTTGCGTATGGTAGGATTTTGTCCCATGTTCGGTGCTCCATGTCCACGTATATTGATAACATGTCGGTCAGCGTTCTGTTGAGTCGTTCAGTCAGTCCATTCGTCTGCGGATGATATGCGGTGGTTTTTCTGTGACTGGTGTGCGTCAGTTTCATAATGGACTGTGTCAAATGCGCAGTAAATATGGCTCCTCGGTCCGTGATCAGAACTTTAGGAGCGCCATGCCGTAGCACTATGTGCGTGACAAAAAATTCAGCTACTTCAATGGCTGTTCCCTTAACAAGAGACCCTGTCTCGGCATATCGAGTTAGGTAGTCAGTAGCAACTACGATCCACCGCTTTCCTGACGACGATGTAGGAAAGGGGCCAAGTAAATCCATTCCCACTTTTGCAAATGGGATTTCCGGTGGCTGTATGGGTTGTAGGAGACCTGCTGGTTTCAATGGTGGCATTTTACGTCTTTGGCAATCCCGGCAGGTTCTGACATAGTGTTGCACAGAATTCAACAACTTTGGCCAGTAATACTTCGTACGGATGCGTGCGAAGGTTCTACTCACCCCTAAGTGTCCTGCTGATGGGTCATCGTTGCACGCTTCCAATATCTCTGGGCGTAACTTTGAAGGTACGACGAGCAGAAATGTCTCAGCACTATGTTCAAAATTTCTTTTGTACAGGACGTTATTCTTCAGTACGAACGACGACAAGCTGCGGATAAAAGCTCGTGGAACGTCGACAGTGTGTCCTTCTAGGTGATCAATGAGCAGACATAACTCCACGTCACAGTGCTGATGCTGCGCCATTTCTGATGATGTCACAGCTCCTAGGAACGGGCAATCCTGTTCATCTTCAGCAGGTGTAGATTTCGTGGATTCAATCGGTGCACGCGACAAGCAATCAGCATCACTGTGCTTGTGACCGGACTTGTATACGACGGTTATATCGTATTCCTGCAGTCGCAGGCTCCATCTTGCAAGCCGTCCAGATGGGCCTTTAAGATTCGCCAGCCAGCACAACGAATGATGGTCGCTGATAGCTCGAAATGGTCTGCCATATAAGTATGGTCTGAACTTGCTAATGGCCCATATCACCGCGAGGCATTCTTTTTCTGTCGCTGAGTAGTTCCCCTCAGCCTTTGAAAGAGTACGACTAGCATACGCAATCACTCGTTCCTCTCCATTCTGCCACTGAATGAGGACGGCCCCGAGGCCTAAATTACTTGCGTCTGTGTGGATATCAGTCTCGGCTTTCTAGTCAAAATGCGCAAGAATTGGATGATTCTGAAGAGGCGTTCGTAGTTCATTGAAGGCATTCTCCTGTTCACTTGACCAGACGAAAGGCATGTCTTCTTTTGTTAGCCGCGTTAGCGGTTCGGCAATCCTTGAAAAATTTTTCACGAAGCGTCTGTAGTAGGCGCAGAGTCCTAAGAATCTCCTAACGGCCTTTTTGTCGGTTGGTTTTGGAAATTTTTCAACAGACGCAGTCTTCTCAGGGTCTGGGCGAATGCCTTCTGAACTGACGACATGGCCAAGGAAAAGGAGCTCGTGAAAGCCGAAATGGCATTTCTGCGGTTTTATCGTCAAACCTGCTGATCTAATAGCTTTCATCACAGCCCGCAGTCGTTCTACATGCTGCTCGAAGGTAGCAGAAAAAACCACGACATCATCAAGATAAACGAGACAGGTTTGCCATTTCAGACCGGTGAGCACAGTGTCCATCATCCGCTGAAATGTTGCAGGTGCGGAACAAAGGCCAAACGGAAGTACTTTGAACTCGTATAGTCCGTCTGGCGTCACAAATGCCGTCTTTTCGCGATCTCGTTCGTCCACTTCTATCTGCCAGTACCCATTTTTGAGGTCTAGGGAGGAAAAGAATTTTGCATCTCGTAGTCTATCTAGAGTGTCATCGATACTTGGAAGTGGATAAACATCCCGCTTGGCGACAGCGTTCAGCTTCCGGTAATCTATGCAGAAGCGCAAGGTCTGGTCCTTTTTCTTTACAAGTACCACAGGTGACGCCCACGGACTTGCCGACGGCTGAATTACGTCGTCTTTAAGCATTTCCTTAACTTGACTTCCGATGGCTTCTCTCTCTTTTGGCGACACTCGGTAGGGATGCTGGCAAATAGGCCTCACTGATTCATCGACAATTATCCGATGTTTGGCGATAGGTGTACGTCGGACCTTGGATGAAGTGGAAAAGCATTCCGCGAATTCTCTGATGAGGTTCTCTATTTCCTCCTCCTGTCCGGGCAATAGACCTTGTTCGATGTCTATTGATGCAAGGACAGAATCCACATCTTGGGAATTCGAAAGTGCATTCTTGGGAATGCTTAGGTCCGTAACTTCGACGAAGTTATTAAGGCTTGCAATGACGGTTCCCTTCGTGACATGTTGCGCTTCATTTCCAAAATTAGTGAGGAATACGTTGGCACATCCGCCACGCAGCTGAACAAGGCCTCTTGCCATGCAGATGCCTTTTTCTAATAAGAGTCTGGTGTTGCTGTCTGCAATCCCTTCGTAGTCACTGAATGCGTTGCTCTTACTGCAACACCTACACTGGATCTCGGAGGAACCATCACATCGTCATCAGCAATGCAGAGGGCATCGAATTTTCCTTCAGTGTCAAATGTTCCGACAGCGTGCCTCGTTGAAAAAAAAACACGTGATTCCCGCAAATCGATTACGGCGCCGTTAGCCTGTAAGAAGTCCATGCCAATAATCAAGTCTCTTGAGCATTCGGGAAGCACAATAAAGCTAGCGACGTAGGTGAAGCCTCGTATTCCTATTCTAGCCGTGCACTTGCCCGTCGGGTCAATGAGGTGTCTTCCCGCAGTGCGGACTTGTGGCCCTTTCCAAGGAGTCAGCACTTTCTTCAGTTTCCTGGCAAGCTCACTACTTATTACAGAGTAATCTGCACCTGTGTCCACTAACGCATTCACTTCATAACTGTCAACAAACACACGTAAATCGGAAGCGACGTCACTATTACGGCACTGGTTTCTTAGTCCCTCGTCGTTGTTCGGAGTCATCGATGGAGGCTCTTCTGTTTTCGCATCGGCAGCGGCCTTACCTCCCCAGGTCGCTGACTCTAGTTTTCCCGACGCCGGCTTTGTGAACGGCGTGTTGGAGAGCTTGGTGACGGACGGGGGCTCGGTGACCGATACCTCAACGGTGCTGTTGATCGAGGTTGGTGTTGCTGAGAGGTGTATGGGGAGCTTTGACGAGTTGACAAGTATTCCTCAATTTCGAATGGACGCTCACCATTTCGAGGGCAAGGTGCGTTTACCGGAAAACCACGGAGTCCTGCCTGGCGATAGGGGCACATTCGGTAGAGGTGGCCAGCTTCACCACAGTGGTAGCAAAGAGGTATTCGCTCGGGAGTGCGCCATACATCGGCCTTCCTAAATCTTCTCTCGGGTGGCGACAGCGTATTTCGAGGCATCGCGTTGTTAATAGATGCAGTGGCTGCGACATGAGCACGTCCGGGAGTTTGCCGCAGTACATCGGCATATGAGAGGCTCGGCTGGCGCAGTAATGGCGCTTGGGGGTGTGCACCGAGCTGTGGTTCCCGGATCACCTGTCTGACCTCTTCTCGAACCACGTCTGCCAGTGAAGAGGGCGTTGGAGCGTTCTGGTCAAGTCGTAGCCTCTGAAGCTCTTCTCGCACTACAGATCGTACGAGCTCTCGTATGACTTCCACGCTGCTTCCGAAGACTGCTGGAACTGCGTCTACAGAGGTGACGTTCATTTCCCGGTTGTATATCCTTGATCGCTGAAGCAACGTTCATTCCATTGTTGTCGCCTCCGAACGAAACTCAGCGACCGTGCGCGGCAGGCTACGAACCAACCCTGCGAATAGTTCCTGTTTTAGGCCCCGCATTAGATGGCGAAGCTTCTTGTCCTCGCTCATGTTGGGATCAGCTCGGCGGAATAGGTGGGACACGTCTTCTACATACATGGCGACGCTTTCATTGTTTCGCTGGTTCCTTGCTTGTAGGGCAGCTTCGGCCTTCTCCCTGCGGTCCGTACTCGGGTAAGTGGTAAGCAACTCCCGTCGGAAAGCATACCACGACACAAATGTCGCTTCGTGGTTTTCGAACCACGTTCTTGCGCTGTCCTCTAACGCGAAGTAAGCGTGTCGCAGCTTGCGCTGTTCGTTCCATTCGTTGAACTCCGCGACGCGCTCAAAGCGTTCCAGCCAGTCCTCTGCGTCTTCAAATGTGTCGCCATGGAAACGCTCAGGCGTCATCAGCGGATTCACTACGATGTGAGTTGGCGCGGCTTGAGTTGTCATCTCGGTAGCATTTCTGTTAACAGATGTTGACGCTCCGAGAGAATCCGGCAAAGGGAAAAACTCGGGGGGCTCACCACGTAGGCGACGACTGCTGCGTTGGTGAACAGTAATCAGTTCGGTGGGTGTGAGTCGGTGAGGGTCCGGGCTGCGTTCTCCGACTCGAGAAGGGCTTGAACTCATACCCCGCACCTCCACCAGAATTGTAACACACAGTTGGTTAAAGTTAGTTTAATTGATTTACGTTGGGCGAACTTGTGCCCGGCAAACAGTTAAGCAAGAGTCTCGCTCCAATGTACACGGTCTTCTCACAAGCGTTCCACGCGTCTTCTTCTTCTTCGTGCCCCACCTGAAGATCTCTTGCTCCGATCGCACGTGCCTTGTGTGCACGTGTTGGCCGCTTCGCTGCTGCGATCTTTCGTACGTAGCAATACATGGACGAGCACAGGAGACGGCTGGCGCGCGAGATTTGAAGGCACCTTGTGTCAATATAATCACTCAAGTAGTGTACGTGTTGCTGACTGTATAGTATCTGCAGCCTTAGTGACAAGTGCAGCCATTAGACGAACAGCATACATAGACTGCTTATAGTGTAAGTTGCCGGAGTCGCGAATATCCGTACTATAACCAAAACATTTTTCAAGGCTGCACACATGCAAAACATGTAGATAAAGCAGCCGTGCATATCTGAGAATCGGCGCACGCAACCTAGATGTTTGCATCCATTTAAATTTACGAATGTTGAAAGGTTAACGTCATCGCATGAAGCAGACAAAGTAAAACAGAAAAAAAAAAACCGACACAAAGGAAAGTAAGTTGCTGACAAATTTTCAGACATGCTCGATTATTCTAAATTCCCCCAACGCCGCCATCAACTAATTCCAAAGAACTATGTAGAAGAGCGACTGAAATTTTCGGACACCGTACAGTGTCTCGTGCCATTTCTATCACTGATTTGCGTGCGTGCAATGTCAAAAACATGGCGACGTTTTTGTCTACACGTACATTAGCACATTTTAATCTACGCTGTAAGTGATAAAAAAACATTCCCAATTTATCTTATCCGCGCTGGCAACAAGAATGACGCGGTCGGAACCGACTACCTAGCTGGAGCAGGTCGCAAACAGGCATTTTCTGTACGCACACACCTATTCCCGAACAAAGTTGTTGCACATACACTTAAGGGGGGACTTGTTCAGAATTTTTTGTTTTTCTTTTTTTGTAATTTCTAGGTAGATTTTGATGAGATTTGCTGAGTTTATGGTAGGACGCTAGGAGGCGCGATGTAGAGAAGTCGCCTTCACATCGAGCTCCGATGTAAATGTCCATATCTTCGGAAGTTTGAGTCCTACAGGGAAAATTCAAGAACGAGAAGAACCGCGAACACCAGGGGATCACGGAACTACCACTATCACCACGGTAGGGCCACTTCTCTGATCTCTGGAAGAGTTTGAATTTTCGAGGCGGCAACGCTGCCAGCTAAGCCTAGCGTCAAGGGAACGCAACGGCGTAGCAGCTCGCATAGCTGCTGCGCCAGCCCAAGCATGATGCAACCACGGACAGCGGCTGCAGAGTCGGCGGAGACGCCGGCAGAAGAGAGAAACGCCGAGGCAACGCAATGTCATAGCAGCTCGCACAGCTCCTGCACCGGTCCAAGCAAGACGCAGCCACGGATAGCGGTTGCAGCGTCAGCGGAGACGCCGGCAGGAGAGCGAACAAATGGAGTCGCAACAACTGCGGCAACTGCAGGAAGGGACGTACAGCCAACGTCCTCGGATGGAAATCATGCAGAAAGAAGACCTCCCCACGTAGAAGAGGAGGAAGGAGAAAAGATCGACGTCGGCGCTTTTGCCGATAAAGAAGAAACCCAAGAAGGCTGGTGCCGCTCCATAGGCGGCAGATACGTCCCGGAGGAGAAGGTGGAAGAAGTATGAGCAATAAGAAGGGAACGAAAACATCTAAACCTGAAGAAAAACAAGGCCATGGCAGAGAGGACGGTAGACAAGCTTGAAGTTCGCCTCACATTGGGCACAGAGAAGATTATCCTCCGACCAGCAGGAGGAATCGACAGCATAAAGAAGAAGCTGGGTGTTTTCACCGGAAACGCCATCCTGGAGGCGGCAGGGCTACCTCCCATGGCAGGAGAGCACATTGTCTTCAACAAAAACAACCAAACGATCCTAATATCAACCCCCGAACAAGGAAAGGGCAGGGGCCTTCGCCAAAATCAAGAACATTCGTGCCGGAGAAGAAGATATCGAAATGACTGCCCCCCTGGCGATGCCCGAGAGGGGCAAAGGCGTCATCTACGGGATTAACCTAGAGCTGACAGAAGAACAAATACACAAGGCCTTGGACAACCAACGGAACCCAACGTATACGGCAGTAAGAAGACTAGGAAGGACATCCGAATCGGTCATCATTGACTTCAAAGATCTGGAAGTACCGAAGACCGTAAACTTTTTCAGTCAATGGATTCCATGTCATCTATATAAGAAAAAGTACGACGTGTGCTACGCATGCAGCAAGATTGGACACAGACAAGACGTCTGCCCAGAGCCAAGAAGCACCCGCTGCAGAGGCTGCGGGCTAAGAAATCCGCCAGAGGAGCACGCCTGCGAGCCAAAGTGTCTCCTCTGTGGGAAGAAGCATCAGTTAGGGGACCCAACATGAAGGGAACTCTACAGGAAGCCCCACTGGGTTAAACAACGCGACGCGGCCCGGGCCGAGGCCAGGGCCGAACAAGAAAAGGGAGGGCGACCGCGGGCAGAAGCAGGCCGACATCGAAGGTCGCGCTACCGCCTGTGGCCAAAAAGCAACGAACCGAGTCCAGGGACAGAAGTGTATCCAAACCAGGGGACAAACGGCCCCACTCTGGTATGCCTGTCAGCTTCGCAAGCGCGGTCTCCCAAGGTAGGACACCAGAATTAGAGGCACAGGCCAATTTATTTAAGAAAAAGATAAAAAAGAGAGACGAGGAAAATAGCCAACTAAGAGAAATAATCAAAACCCTTACGGAAACAGTAAACCAACTCAAAGAGCAAGTTGGGCAGCTAACGAACCCAACAGTGCGAGCTACGCAGGCGGAGCCAACAAGGCCGCTTACCCCAGTCCAGAGAATAGCCGCCCCCCAGACGCAGGACGAGGGCAGCATGGTGGTAGATACAGTAGGCACCGCAACAAGAAAGGCAGAAGGGCACGAGACGCCTCCACTCGAGAGAAGAAAAAAGATGAACAGAAAGATTAACGAAGACGAGCTAGAGGCACACCTCAAGGAACACGAGGAAAGCATGCTAACCAAACTAAGCGTTATCATAGATAAGAAACTCCAGGCTATATCAGACCATATGAACGCACTTCTGACCGCACTAGGAGGTGAAGAACAAACTCATCCTAATCCGGAGCCTCCCTCGAGCTCGGAAGCCGCCCGCTCTTCCTCATCATGGCCAGGACAGGAACTATGATTTGGCAGTGGAACTGCAGGGGTTTCAAAAAGAAAAAGGCGTTGCTGCAACAGCACATTCTAAATCAAGGAGAGCCTCCGCTTGCCGTGGCGTTACAAGAAACAGGAAAACCCTCTGTTAAAATTTCAGAGTACCGCACATTTGACAATTGGAGAGGGGACAAATGTAGAGTAGCCACCCTAGTTAAGAATAACATAGCGGTAATTGAACACGACGCAAGTACGGATCAAGTGGAGGCCGTACTCGTAGAAATCCTTACCGGCAAAAAGAATAAGGGAAGCATATTTGTCCTGAACGCATACAGCCCCCCTCGTCACAAAAAGGCACAATTCGAGACCATAATTAAGAAAGCGCTGAGGGCAGCAAAATCGTGCCCCCTACTCATATTAGGGGACTTTATAGCAAAGCATCACGAATGGGGCTACACCAAAATCGACAGGAAAGGTAGAATGCTGTGGGAAGTCATTCAGAAGACAGGACTCTCGCTACTAACGGACCCGAACGAGCCAACCAGAACGGGTAACAGCATCTGCTGTGACACAACACTGGACCTAACACTAGGGCACAGGACGGGAAAAACATCGTGGAAGAACACGGGTGAAAACCTTGGCAGCGATCACTTTATAATAGAAATACAAATCGATAGGAAACTAGGGGTGCCCGTACATAAGCCAAAGCAGGCCACCGCAACTGACTGGGATAAATTCAGGAATATCAGATCAACAGCAGACTTAGGAGAAATCGGAGAAATAACAGAGTGGACCTCAACCGTCGTCTCACACATGAAACAGGCCACCAAAACGGTAGAGGGCGATGACCTGCCATTCAGATTAGACAACAAGCTTAGAAATACTGTGGAACCGAAAAACAACCCTCGAGAATAAGCTTAAGCGCCAGAAATGGAACCGGAACCTAAGGAAGAAAATAGCCGAGCACAATAAAGAAATAGAGAGTTACGCCTTCAAACTAGAAGAGAAAAGGTGGGATCAAAAGTGCGACGAGCTAGAAAAGAAGATGAGCCGTCCCAACACGTGGCAGATGCTGCGCCACCTCATAGACCCCACCAACACCAAAACCCACGCCAACATAGAGCAAATCAAGGCAAGATACAAATTTGACAAAACCGATGAACAGCTCATCGACCGACTTAAAGAAATCTACATAGGCCCCGCATGCCCGGCAGCGGATAAAGAATATCAGGGAGCAGAGAATCCGCTACTGGACGAATCAATTCTACTAGCAGAGGTCAGAGCCGCGCTCTTTGACATCAAAAAGAACACAGTGCCTGGCCCAGAGAAGATCACCTAAGGTATGCTAAGGAACTTAGATGACGACTCTATAGTTCACCTTACAGCTTATCTGAACAAAGTGTGGGAATCCGGGGAAGTCCCGGGGAAACATGCCAACATCATTTTAATCCATAAGAAGGGCAAAATCCCGGGTATAGAAGATCTCAGACCTATTTCACTGACCTCGTGTCTAGGCAAATTAATGGAGAAGGTAATTCAGACGCGACTAACTCGATCCGCGGAAGAAAACAGCATCTGGCCCCACGAGATGGTAGGTTTCAGACCGCACCTTAGCGCTCAAGATACCATGCTAAGGCTCCAACACGATATTATAGACAAACGAAAGACCAAAGATACGAGAGCAATATTGGGCATAGACTTAACCAAAGTGTTTGATAATGTCAGCCACTCTGCCATCCTCGACGGCCTGTCAGATGTTAATGTAGGGAAGAGGACCTTCGACTACGTAAAATCTTTTCTCAAAGACAGAAAAGCGACCCTGCACATGCAGAGCCTCAGCTCAGAAGAGATTAAATTAGGAAACAGGGGCACCCCGCAAGGAGCCATCCTATCCCCCTTTCTATTTAATTTAGTTATGAAAGACCTCTCGCGAAAGTTAGGAAAGATCGAAGGACTAAAGACGAGCGTCTACGCAGACGACGTCAACGTTTGGCTCAATGAGGGCAGCGATGCGTCTATCGAAGAAAGGCTCCAGCGGGCAGCCGACATCATAGACTTCCATGCCAAAAGTAAAGGACTGAGCTGCTCCCCGACGAAGTCAGAACTACTACTAATCAGGCCCAGGACGAGGACAGACAATGCATCTCCTCCCAGAATCTCGATAGACTTAGACGGGAAAGAAATTCTGCAAGTAGATGAGATCCGAATTCTGGGCATGCTCATAAGCAAAACAGGAAACAACCACACAACTATAGCTAAACTAGACGCGCACGCAAACCAAGTGGTAAGCATCATTAGAAGAATCTCGGCCAGAGGCAGAGGGCTAAAGGAGAAGAACAAGTTAAGGCTGGTCCAGGCCTTCATCTTGAGTCGGATCTGCTACTCAACCCCATTTCTTAACATCAAAAAAGCAGAAAGAAACAAGTTAGACGTAATAATAAGGAAATGCACGAAACGTGCACTGGGACTACCAATCTCGACCTCAATTGAGGCACTAGAGGGAATGGGGGTGCATAACACATGGCAGGAGTTAGCGGAAGCGACGAGAACGGCACAACTCGAACGCCCGAGTCTAAGCGAGACAGGACAGCAGATACTAAACTGGGTAACTACAAGCGAACAGAGGAACTAAATACCAGATGTTCCACATTGAGTCCAAAATTACGAAAGCTCTCACGGTCGCACCGATACCTAAGAACATGCACCCACAACACGATCAGCAAAGACGCCAGCACAGAGCCAAACACTTGACAACAAAGCTAAGCAGAATGCCACCCGAGACGGTTGCCTTCACAGACGCCGCCCTTGGCGGAGACGGAAGCTCCGTCTCAGTGGTAGTCGACGGGTCCGGAGTAGAACAGGGCGCGATATATACAAGCGGAGTAGACGCCACGGCAGCGGAGGAAGCAGCGATCGCCCTGGCTTCAAGCACGGACGCAAGGGTGATCGTTAGCGACAGTAAATCGGCAGTAAGAAATTTCTGCAGAGGCAAAATATCAGACTACGCGTACAGCATAATATCGAAACATAACATAGACAGAGGAATCACCATAACCTGGGCCCCCGCTCACTGCAACATAACAGGAAACGAAGCCACCAATGCCCTCGCCCGAGCGCTCATTATCCGGGGGGGACGGCGGCCTCAACCTAACTTTAAGGTCGAGACGCTCGTGACCTACCACGAGATCACAGAGCACTACAGATTAGGACGCCGGAAATATCCACTTCCGGATAGGTCCCTCACGTCTGCAGAGGCGGTCACCTGGCGCCGCCTGCAAGCCAAGAACCACATGTCTCCCAGATGGAGATACCACACGCAAACGGGAAATCCGGAGGACCAATTCTGCAGATTATGCGATAAAATAGGAACTTTAAGGCATATCCTATGGGAGTGCAGCTACTCCCCAGGATATAATTTATTCACGGATGAACAAGCATGGGAGACCGCGCTTCATAGCGAAGACCCAGCGGCACAGGCCAACATTGTCCGTCTGGCAGCTGAAGCGGCAAGCCGCTTCGTCTGCTAACTTCTGCCCCTTGGGGTGACATCAGGCTCCCTGGATGCTTACGAGCGGTACCGGAGCTCCGGTGTCACCCCTTACGAACAATAAAGGTTTACTCACTCACTCACTGAGTTTATGTATTTCCATGTGCTAATTTAAGATATACATTTTGTTTTCTTGCACAGTGCATAACTTTCAAGAAATTTACGAAATCATAACTTGCTTGGAGGTGAGCTAGTTACTTGATCATGTTACCATGCGTTCACTGCCTCCCCATTCCCCTTGCGCAGAAGGTATCGTCAGGTCTCGTGTTACTCCGAGCGCTGCAAGCTGTTGCGCATAATGTGGCTTCCGCAAGTTGTTTACCAACGTGACAAATGGTGCAGTGGTTATTCCTGCCTATCGCGTCTTGGCACGCGCTCTTTGACGTTCTAACTCTTAATGCGGAAGGACGCTTGAAATAACTTTTGCCACGGCCAACATTTTTATAGTTTCTTGCTAGATTTGCTAGCCATACAGGCTCCAAGTACATGCTTGAAATGATGATGATGACGATGTATGGGGTTTAATGTTGCAAGGGCTACGCTTGAAATGATCGACAACTTCATTAACCCTTTGCGGTCCGAAACTTTTACCCACTTTCCGGCTGTTCCGGTCCGAAACTATTTTGGCAGTTTGTGGCGCCGCTAACAAAACCACCAACTGTGGAAGAAAAACTCACAGGATATTTATTTTTTCTCTTGCATTCTGCAGGCAACTCCTCTACCGACATTTGAGGAGCGTGTGATACCACTCGAAGCGTTCTCTCAGGGTTGTTACTGCAGGTTTTGCAGAAAGACAGTTTCCCTCCTGCCTCCGTTTGTTTTTCGATCGCTACAAGCGGCACAGTCTTTGTTGCTTCGGCCTGGGAGCTTGTAGATGAAATGGCTCCTCCCATCTAGCCTTTCCTCGCATTCCTTCCATGCAGACGGGCCTCGCTTTTTGGCTCTAGCCCTCACGTCACCCACCAGCTGTAGGATGAGGTTGCGGCAGTACTGGAGGTGTCGCTGTTCTTTCTCACCATGATTTTGCAGCTGTGTGCGCCTCAAAATAAAGCTATTGACAATGGAAACCCCCTAGAAGCTTTCACTAAATGCACCACCGTAAAACGCACGCGGTGAAAATGGGATCATGCTTCTCAGCGAACCGCGCGAACGTGCGGTTGCGCGCGCAAGTGAGAACGTTCTTGTATCCAGAAGCCGTGCTGAACATTGTGCTGTACCCTAGTGCAAGAAGTAAACTTCCACAAAGTTTATTTATCCCTCAAGAGATGGCGCATCGTATATACAAAGAATGCGCACGAATTGCAGTGAGAAAAACCGCAAAATTTAACCCCCGAACACCCTTGTCGGGCGGTGCCCGACATGGGACCGCTACGGTCGTGTTGCGTTGTCGGGGCCCTGCCCGACAACGGACCGCAAAGGGTTAAATCTTAACCATGTCCTGAAATTACTTAGTTAAATCATGAAAAAAAAAATAATAATAATACACGGTTTTCAATGGAATTAAGATCAGGAAATTAATGTAGTTTGTTACAATGCAAATTTCATTAAATTGAGGTTCTTTATATTGAGGTTTGGCTGTATATATGGTGAAATAAAGATTGACATATAAAAACGATCTTGAATGATCAGAGCATGCAGTGACATAAGAATGAATGCTCTAGGGTCTAGACTAATCTGAGGCAAAGTTGAGCCAAACGTTTTTAACGCATGAACCCATAGTAACACCCAGGACAAACCACTACTTTTTGAACATTTCTGTCTATATTATATGCCTAGCTTTCGGATAAAAAAAAAACTAAACAATTATTGCAATAGGATAAGTAGAATAGCAGATATCATTACCCCAAAACAGTGACACTGCCAGAAATGCTCTTTTGAGAAAACAAAGGAAAACATTTCACAGGTTTATGGCGATTATAGCAAAGGCTAAATGAATAAAGGATGACATAGGGATCGAATTAACCAAGAATAAATGCTCTATACCAATCTGAAGCAACGGGACACAAAAAAATATTTGGACAAATTTTTGGCTCTGAAGAGCAGGGTCTCCCCTTAATGACAACGGGCGCACGGCCGTAACAGCTTTACAAATTTACCACTGTAAATGCTTGAATATAAAGAGTAAAAGCAAACATCAGGTTGCTAGATTGATCGCCTTCAGCTGGTAAGCTTTTACACACTACAATTGCAATGCAGACGAAGCATATAGATGAAATGCATACTTACTCTGCCTATGCAGTTTTAACCAATAGTTTGGTATCGTCTACCCATTCCCTGCTCGCCCAGGTGGCCGAAACAGCGTCTGCCTGAGCTGTGGCCATTGTAAACAAGCAAGCAAACATTGCTCAGAAGGCACTCAACGGTGCGCGCAGTCACGTGACCAAATATGGCGGCATCCATGGGTATGGCGCTGTAAATATTCTACACGCAATACCTGTACTGTGGCATGAGGCCAGAGGCTTTCACTTCACTGTGTACGCCGATATAATCAAAGAAAGTGCTACCAAGAGAGTATAGGAACTTCGCTTCTTTGATGGGAGATGACATCTGTTTACCCACTTTCAAGCCTGTGCCATCTAGATAAGCTTCCACTGCACGTTTCTTTTCGTTACTGGTGACAATAGAGAGCTTTAGCCTGTCCGTAAAACTATTGAAGGTTTCTGGTTATGAATGGGGTTACCAGCGGCCGTGTTGGTGGTGCCATCTCACGACGCAGAATTTAACCATAGAGGACACAGAGACAATAATGCAGTGACCAACCATATTGGCGGCTAGTGTAAAGACTTGGAAGCAACAGGGGGAGACCCTGCTTTGACAAACTTTTTTCTTATTTCTGAGTCGATTTTGATGAAACTTGGGGAGTCTGTGCATTTCCATCTGCTAATTTAAGATATACATTCACTTTTCTTAGATAATAAATATACTTCTAGAAATCTAAAAATTCATAACATGCTTGGAGGTGGGCTATTTACTAAGCTATATATAGTGCAATATATGTCGACATATAAAAATGATCTTGAGTAATCAGAGTATGCAGTGATACAAGTATGAATGCTCTAGACTGATTGGAACCAAAGTTACAGCATGTCAAACTTTTTAAAGTCTGGACTCCTATTAACACCCCAGGACAAATTATTACTTTTTTAATATTTCTGTCATAACATTTCTTTATATTATATGCCCACTGCAATCTCTATTTGTGTACCTTTCTGACAAACAAATAATTATTGTGATAGGATAAGTAGAACCAGAGATATCTTAACTCCAAAACGGTGACACCACCAGAAAAGCTCTTTTGAGAAAATAAGTAAAAACATTCCACAACCACTTTATGATGATTATAACACAGGCTAAATCAAGGAAGGATGATACAGAGATCCAAGCAAGCAAGAATAAATGCTCTACACCAATCTGGAGCAATGGGACACATAAAGATATCTGAGCCAATTTTCGGCTCCCAAAAGCAGGGTTCCCCCTTAATGTTAACATGCAGCTTTTTTTTTTTTTTTTTTTTTTACTACATCATTCTGCCATAACAGCACTCGTGTGCGTCCTCCCCCCGCAAGAAAGTTTTTGCGTTGTGCAGTATCATGTAACTTGATGGCTCTTTTCAAACACCTTGTAACTTTATCACAAGCCGGCAATCGCACACTGCCCAGTCTTGCTGCATCAACAAGATCGATGGCATTCGTATCTGTGGGTAACTTTTCTTCGGCGCAGGGTACGAAGTAGCTTCACCACCAAAAAGAAAAGCAATCAGATTCGCTTATATTGCACAAATCATGCCCTTATCACCATAATGCAGCAGCTAGGACGCAGCAAAGAAAGAAACCCGAGAGAACTAGGCACATTTTGAAAGGTCTGCCTCGGAACACACAAAGTGAGCAGCTGCCAAAATGTGCGCGAAACAAGCCCGATAGTGATTCAAATTCGCGTCGGCCAATAAGAGCACTCCTGGCGTGCCTCGGGACTGCAGTAATGAATTATAACGTTAGTTCTCGCTTATCGCGTTTGCGTTTGTTTCTTTTACTTCTGCATGGAGAAATACAGTGCTGCGGCTATCAGAATCTATGATCTCATGTTTACGGCGATACCAAGATGGCGGCACTGCGTCATCGAAAAGCCGCACTTGCATGATGAGCGGTGCGATAGCCCATCCCAAAGCCCGATTTGCTTCTAAATTTCACAGGACAGCACACTATAAAAGTGTAATTTTCTCAAATACTGCTGCGTATTTCTTCCAAATATTTTGCCATGAGATAAAGAAAGGTTGAGATTGCGAGGAAAAAAGAAATAAAGTAAAAAAAATTAAACGGAAATCTTGAGCATGTTGAGATTCCACTGTAGTCAAGAGGCAACAAATGCTTATCAATAACTATTAGGCAAAACAGAAAACTGTATAGCCAATGATAAGGTTCTATATTTCTTATATTAAGCGGGGACACTGCCCACAAAAGTGAACTTTTGTACTGCTAACTTGATTTTGAGAAAAATTGGAGGATGTGTTCAGAACAATGTAATCATTCTAAATTGACAAAAAAAAAAGTTGTAATTCTTGTGCCTAATAGTATATTATCAGAAAGACCCAAACTATGCCATTTTGCAGCTGGTCTGTTCCATTTTTGCAGTTTTTACTGAAAGAAGAAAATTGCATAATTGGCTTCAGCAGGAATTGAACTTCCAACTTACAGCCAAAATTTGAATTTTCGTTAAAAAAAAATTATGATATCTGAAAATCTGAGCCCACAGTTGCATTCTATCCCAGTAAGCACCCTACCGATAAGTCTTCCTTTTCTTATACCAGAACGACAGTTTTTGCAGTCACGAATTTTTGTGAAGAAAAACGAACTGAGAAAAACGGTTCCAGAAATTCTGAAGTGTGTCATTTTATTCAAATTGCATATATCGTAACTAAAATTCTTCTGCAGCATACACTGGGCCTTCTTCAATTCCCCTTTGTTCTGTTGCAATAGCTGCTATCTTTCTTTTTTTCCAAGCCACTTTTGAGCTGTCAAGTGCCCTGGCCGTGACAAGCGCTGTCTTTGTACTCTTCTAGATGGCTCATTGTGTACATTCCGCAAACTATGCCAAGCTTCTCTAGCACACTCTGAATTTGCTTAGGGCCAGTGTTGAACTCGATAACAGCCAGGGCTGCGGCAGTTTCAGCAGTCTCCAAAAGTGGAACTTCGGTTCGAGCGAAATGAGCGCTAAGAGAAATGGCGCGAAAAGGGCCCCAGGTGAAGTGGCATAAAAAAGTTGCGGCAGCTATAAAAAAAAAAAAGAGAAGAAAAAAAGGACCATCGCTGACTTCTTGTCACATTGTGCATAATTCTTATCACTGCGAGCATCAGTCAGCGTGCGGTATTCCTCCTCGCACACAGCTGCGTACGTGTGAACCGCGGCGAGTCCGTGAGCGCAACGAAGCTGCAGGAAATCGGGACATTCTTGTTTACACAGTCACCTGCTTGTGAAAAAAACAATACTCTCAGCATTCCTACTGCGCTGATGAGGATAAAATTTTTGTGGCACATTGTCAGAGAGTAGTTGAACCTGAAACTGCAAGTCTGCTTGTGCAAAAAGCACTACAGATTGGGTGAAAGAGTTAAGTGAGACCAACACACAATCCATGTTTTTAAGAGATCCTACAAGCTTGTATATAAAGCACAACCAACTCTTCTGAAACCAATCGCTTGTATGCATCAGCTGCTCAACCCTAAACAAGTTGTTCACGATGGTTGCATCATTGTTGACATGTGTGAACGGGTGAACATGAAACCTTGCATGACTTATGTGCCTGCCCTAGGAGGTGATCATGGTGCAAGTGTAGACAACTGCACAAGCCACCATGAGCCTTCAACAAACATAGCTAAGCTTTGGGGAGCAAAGGTGCTTTGAAAAGGTAAACTAAATGGATGGCCTGGCTTTTCAGCAGGTGGGTGCCTTCACGTTTCCAGGTAATTTTGTTTGACCAAAGACTGGCATGAGGAGTCAAGTGCACAATTTGCACTGCCGATGTTCGATCTGCATACGTACATTTTCAGCTCTCCCAGTACTTACTTCCACACATGACCCAGAAGAGCCACAAATCGAGTTATGCTTGTCCTTTCTAAATACATGATTGCACAATGGGTATTCAAGTATGCATTTCATGTTTTATTGCATCGTGCAAGTAAAAAGTAAGGATATGTGTGTCTTGTAAAAAGGTGCAAGTGATATACCACCCTGTTATTCAAAAATCTGCCTACAGGTGAGTGCAGCCGATACATCAGAAAATACAATGTAAACCTTCCACTCTGGAAAATTTACAATGTTTGCTACCTATCAGCCAGCTCACTATGTCAGTATAAGATTCCATAAAAGCTTCCTAATGTTCTTTTGCACACAAGGTACCCCATCATAAAATTAAACTAATACATACTCTCTCAAACAGTCCAGCACGGATGTAGTAGTCAGCCAGGGAATTCCAAAGCTGGCCAATCTGGTCTGTGTAACGGCGAAGCCCGCCTCGAATAATGGCATCCACTTTGAGCGAGTGCACCTTATCAGGGTTCTTGGAAATCATCTCGCACAACTCATTCCACAGCTGAAATAGAAAGCAGCATATTTTAAGTCTCACAAAAAGGCCTTACTTAGATTTATATTAGAGGCCTCACCAGCAACACCCTCAAATTCAGAAACACCTAAAGAGAAGCTGTATTATTCTACAAAAAAGGTGAGAAAAATAAGGTCTGATGACAAGTGCAACCCATGCTGTTCTTTTGGAAAATGAAATGCATAATATACATTATTAATAACACTCTTCATTTATCAGATGCAGTGGCGGGAATGGCCAAGAGCATTTTGTAGCAGATTTTGTAGCAGTCAACAATGGCGATTTTGAACGATTATCCACCACTCACTATTCCTGTGCATCAAAAATGGTTCCAGAGTACTGTCTCGGCACACCACGATTACAAATACTATTCTCGAGAAAGATCATTCGTGCATGCGACCACTCACGAACAAATTACAACCGTCACACTGCCACAGTGACTCAACCAGCACGCTCGAAAAGAAAGATTTGGAGGACGCTTAAGCTTTGCCTTTAAGAGTGGAACGTGATAGCATTCAAAGATCCCCGACTGCTTCTCACGCCTCCCGGCAACTGCGGCTCATGTAACTGTAATGTTTACCTGGGAAACGCTGGCGACAAACGCAATGCACGAAGGCGAGCTTTCTAGTAGAATGTGGCCTTTTACATGGGCCGATCCCGGAGGTAGTGCACAGCAGCACCAAAAAAATTACATCATTTTAAGGTTTATGTTATTGTTTCGCACTTTTAATATTTCAGTCTGAGAAGATTTAACATAAAAGGCATGCACAGTCATCGTTTCGTTTCACAACATTCGTTTGTGGGCTGTCATTCTCAAAATTCCGAGGAATAACTTTGTCAAGAATGTAAGACAAGGTATGAGCAACTTTAGTGAAAGAATGGTATGGCAATATAACCCGCATATACCGCATGTCATATAGACGGTTTCAGTGTTTACAAACAAACCTCGCTTGCCGCTGATTGGTTGCTCCATCGGAACTTCCGGCAGGAGAGCTAGAAGTCTTCCGGCTATGTTGTTTGAAGGCATGAGCGACGTGAGGCCGGCGTGTCGATGTTTGCACTGCTTGGTGGAATCTGTGATAAGCTGATTCTACATCGTGAATATTATCAAGATGACGAGCGACTACTTTAAGGCGCTTAGCACCGAAGCAAAAGATCGGCATCGCCAAAAGCTGATGTTTAGAGGCGGAGAGCTGCCCAATCCGCTGGATGATGATGTCTTGCGATTTTCGTTTTCGTGGGGCTCCAAACACCTTCCCTCAGTTACAACACTGGAGCAACAAGCGGAGCATATTAGTGAGGACATGTAATGAATGCAGACTGTTGTCTTCAAGGCTGCCAAATGGAATGGAATGGGACATGGAATGGAATGGGACTGCCGAAAACTAGAAAAATTTTAATGGCACTTTTTTCTTCTTTCTGGGGTTTACGTGCCAAAACCAGTTCTGATTACAGAGGCTCACCATAGTGGAGGGTTCCGGATTAATTTTGACCACCTGGGGTTCTTTAACGTGCCCTATAACACAAGCACACGGGCGTTTTTGCATTTCGCAATGGCACTTTTATTGCTGCAAGATGGAGGATGAAGTGGTAAGCTGTGCATGTGTACATGCACATGTTTTCTGCGTCATATGCCTTGTTTCTGCTTTTCAATATGCATTCACAAATAACTGTACATTCTCAAGAGTCATTTAGTGCAAGAAGCCTAGGTCGAATGAAATGGGACTAACTTAAATACTCACGAATTTACTACACTTCTAACAAAATGAAACCGGTAGTGTCGGGCACGAGATTGCAATCGAAGTTTCGGCCACATTCTAAAAGCATTTACGAATTAACAGAGACCAATTGGCCTCCGTTAATTCGTAAATGTTTTTACAATGTCGCCGAAACTTCCTACATGCATGCACGGAAATCTCTAACTTTTCTGCGATTCTGCTCTGTGATACCGATACGAATGCTCACATGCCGCCGCGGTGGCTCAGCGGTTACGGTGCCCGGTTGCTGACCCGAAAGACGCCGTTTGGGCCCCGGCTGTCGCATTTCGATCGAGGCGAAATGCTAGAGGTTTGCGTACTGTGCGATGTCAGTGCACGTTAAGAACCACAGGTGGTCGAAATTATCCGGAGCCCTCCACTGCGGCGTCCGTCATAGCCGGAGTCACTTTGGGACGTTAAACATGATAAACCAATGCGCACATGTACCTACTAGGTAGTAAAGCTGCAGAAGTGCACTTGTGCCCCAGATATGAAAAACATTAAAATAAAACGGTGGCAGCATGGCACTCGCTAAACAATAATTTAAACTCATGTTCGTAGCATGGAAATTAACGCCAAGGCAAGAAACTGGACGAGTGGGCAAGCTCGGGACGAGCTGCTCTCGTGCGAGTTACACGACATACGGCCAGAACAATCGCGCAGTAGCACTTTTATTATTCAGCATTATAGCAGTCCGGCTACTCCACGTAGTAACGTACCTTAGATGAAGTGAGCAGAGCAAATCTGGGAGTTCTTGGTAGGCTCCAAGATTTGAAAAACACCGTTGAGGAGTAAACGTAATGAAAACAGTCGATGCTCCAAGAGCTACTCGCCGTCACGCAACACACTGAATGCCACAACTCACACTTATATCGATATTTCCCAAAAATAACACAGAATATGCAGGACAAGCACACGAGCGAACAAATACCATAGAATACCAGCAAAAAGAACGGCTACCGGAAGTTTCCTAAGGGCGCCGGATGAAACCGTCTATAGCAAAGCGTAGCATATACGTATACCTAAATATATAAGGTAATTTTCGCTTACGGAACGCCGACACCAGATTTTTTTCGACACGGGCCCTATACATTACTTCATGCTATCACGTGAAGTAATGCGCGTTCCTAGTGGTAAAGCATGACAAAGGCACACAAAGCTCACAGCAATACAGTCACATAGTATAGACCTTTTTTTCATGGGTATCGCCATATTGCATAAGCAGTGGCGTCATGTATGGGCAGTTGGCATTCTGGCTTGGGCGAGTGCTCTGTTGTATGCCAGGTATACGCTCGGCAGCAGTTCCTGGTGGTTATTTTCGGGCTTGTGTGGTTTATTTAGTATGATGTGGTGTCTTCAATATGGAAAATGGTTCTGTGAGACATACTGAAGTGATGTCAGCATGGCCAGAGTTTCTGCTGGCATTGAGGCATACGGAGCACCCAGCACGATGTGTGCATGCGTTTGAGTCTACTATCAGCCTCGGAGATAAGTTATGTATTTCTGAAAATTAATGTGACCTTACTGCAGCATTCTCACGGCAGTTCTAAGCTGTGGTTGAGCAGCAATAAGTGCAGTTACAAAACATACGACGATCCCAACAGCATCGGTATACCGTTCTGCTATGAAATAAGTTGTGCTGTTTACTTCGACAGGTGTTAAAATTGTTATCCGATACATAGCGCGACTACGTCGTTTGCTGGGTGAGGTTTTCCCTCACGAATAAAATAATTTTGGTTAGTAATAACAGCAAACCATACAGTGCGAATCAAACTTGTCGAGTAGTCAAGCGAATGGCTGCAGACAGCACGAGCGTCTGAAGCAGCGGTATCAGATGGCTATAGATCTGCTTGTTTTATAGTGCACGAGTCAAGCATGCAGCACGACTATGTGAAGTCTTATTGCAACGTTAGCAAGTGTATATATTTTTTTATTATTGTTGTTAAAAAAAGTTCTCGCAGTTTCACCTGAAAGGCGAAGCATCAATTGCGATAGCAAATTTGTAGAGAGCTATACGGAGTAATGATATTAGCTTTTTCAGCTGTATAAACTTGGACATGCAGCAGCACCGGCAACACGCAGAACTGTTGGCGACACCGTCGGCGTTTTGCCCGCGTTCGCTCAAAATGCGTGCGGCGTTGGTGACTGTTGCCAGAGCCTCTGATATAAATAGGCACTTGGTGCCGCAGCTAAACGTCGCCTCCCTTTCCTCCCCCTCGCCCTCTCGCGCGTCGGAAGAAGGCGCGTTTGCTCTCATATATGGTGATTGTAAAGGAGAAAAGAGACGCCTACTTCTGCAGCCCTTAAGCGAGCACGGCGCAGAACGCGCGTTTGTTCTCCGCCGTGCGTTCACTCCCCGTGAAAGCGCGCGCCCTTCGCGCCCTTTCACTCGCACATACAGCGTTCGACGCGCAGCGACGATTTCATCTCCATTGACGTCATACGGAACCTCACGGCGCCGGCGCCGGCGACGCCGACGGCAGAAATCTGCTTTTGAGTGTCCATATAATTGCTATCTCAATAAAATATTTTCGCAAGAGAAGCGGATGACGACAACGGATTGTTTTTCGTTCAGTCTTGTTCGTCCCGTCCTCTGCAACGCGCTCACCTGTTTTACAAAAATGTGTCCTTACAAATACCATCCGATTCATTTTATGTGATCCCCTCTAGATATAACTGCTTTTGTAGTGAAAAATGTTAGCACTATGTGAACAAGCAGAGTGCGCTGCTCACACAGGAAGAAGACGACCATTCAGAAGCTCGGGGCTTGCACTTTGTTTTGCCATTGTCGGTTGGCTTGCTGCGATTGTGTTTGTTTATAAACAATGCTGATCCCAAGCACCCCATTATGTTTATCAAGACAAAAAGGCAATGCCAAAGCACAAAGCTTATATGTACCATGCTGGTTTGCCAACTGCAATGATCGCTGTGTTGAGCAATGCCATCGGCCTCAAACAGGAGGCTAACATAGACACAGCATAGCGATTTCAGGTCTACTAGACTTGAAATGTGTGACAACAATGTCGGTGGCTGATGCAAATATTTTAAAATGATTGGCGCTTCGGTGTTCGAGAGTTGCGTTAGGTTGGCCATACACGAGCACTCTCGTAATTCTTATGCCAGGTGATCAGATAGTGAGATTTTCCAACTGACACTAGAAATTCATAGACGACGTTACTCTTCATTGAGTAAAAATCGATACAAACAAGGACGTAAAAATTAAGGGGTTTTACGTGCCAAAACCACCATCTGATTATGAGGCACGCTGTAGTGGGAGACTCCTGAAAATTTGGACCACCTGGGGTTCTTTAACGTGCACCTAAATCTAAGTATATGGGTGTTTTCGCATTTCACCCCCATCGAGATGCAGCCGCTGTGGCCGGGATTCGATCCCACGACCTCGTGCTTAGCAGCCCAACACCATAGCCACTAAGCAACCACGGCGGGTTCAAACAAGGAAGTTGATAACACATGCACACACCAAAACTGGCGATGGAAGTCGCATGTTTGTGTGGCCAAAAGAAATGTCTGCTTCTGCATACTGTAGTTACTGCTGCACCAAAAGGCTACACAGTGGTTCTTCGACGACCTCATATGAACAGACATCACATAAATTTGACAGAGAACGAGCTCAAACATCTCCAAATCGTTCTGCAGCACGCGACATTCAAGCAGCGTTGCGCCGACTTGCACAAACCAGAGAGGAGGAAAGGCTCGTCATGCGCCCTTTCATCCTTGCCCATTGAAAAAGTCTATACACAAGGACCATTTGAGCAATTTTGCTGTAGGCCTAAAGACGTCTAGCTAGTAAAAAAGCGGACCTACAAACGCGCTGCGTTATGAGCGCACACAGATAAACACGACATAGCAAATCAGCTGCAAGGAGGTCAAGTTTCAGATTGCTGTGTGCACCATGACACAGCCGCCATGCCCAAGGCGTGTAGTGCCGATCAGTTGACGAACACCTCTCTCACCAAAGCCACACCACCGATACAAAGTAAGAATGCAGGCGTCTTCCCCTGTACAATCACTCTCTTCTCTCTTTCATGCCAACAAGCGTAATGGGCCAAGCACAGACTACTAGGCCCGACAAAACACTCCCCTAAACTACGCACAACCCGCAAATATGGCGCATAGAGTTTCCAAATGGCTGACCATGAACATTCTCAAGTATGCACTGGATTGGATTAGTTTAATGACTGTTAGCTCATTTAGCTTTACGAAAGGCAGAAGATGCGACGGCGCTCTTCACATAGGGTGGTCGCGACCATCACCTGGCTTTCACAACTCTTCTCAGTGGCCTCCGATATTATGCAGTGCAGCTCATCCTGAAGCAGTTTTGTAGCAGTTTATCTAATTTGTAGCATGGATGTAGCAGCTTTAACCATTAAGTCTCATACAATAACTAGAGGGAACTGTGGCGCCAATGTCTACGAGAGCTGCAAGCAGGGCAGTTCAGCCAGCATGGAAATTATGGGCAATACATGGATTTGCCTAAACATCGTCCTTCTGACTTCAAGTGGCTTCGTGACTTTGCAAAGTGATCATCTTTAATAAAGTAATGCTTTATAAACAATTAAATAAGCCTTATTAAAATTGTCTGATGGCAGGATTCAAACACAGGACCTCTAGCCCAGAAATTCGATATTGAAACCATTACGCCACGGACACATTGACAAGTGGAACTGCGGCAATTAGCAGTGATTACGCGTGCTTGCAGAGTCTGGGCGAGGATAAGAAAAAGATATTTTGCAGCATGGAAAGGGTCAAGGGAACACAAACACAGTGGCATACATTGCTGCACTAATTAGATCTTGAACAGCTTCATTATTTTAAAGGAAATCGGCTTTCTACAGCACTCTGCTCCCAAAGTTGCCTGCATGACAGGCGCACAGTCACTCTCGAGCACAGTGAGATCAGTACATTGTGGATACTAAGCAGTCCATACAGAAATAAAAAAAAAATGTTTGCCACAAAATAAAACTGCACGGCTATCAACATTATCATTTAATGTAAAAGTGAGCCGATTTCAGACACGCTTATGATTACCTTACTTCAATGGACCTACAGGTGAATTCAGCTGTGAACACCTGCACGCCCAAAGGAACTCAAGCCAAATTTTATTACATTGAGACTGTAAATAAATGTTATTGCTGTGGACATTTACTTCATAAATCATCCAAGCAAGATGTCCCTAAAACTGTGCTGCATATATGCTTGATTACACACATTTTCAACATCAAGTGCAGATCAGGTATCCCTACTCCTTCTCAACACTACATCATTTATCCTACCTGATGTTTAGACTTTCCTTCTTTAGACACAAAGTCTTCCTTATTGACAATATCTGCCAGTAGTACAGCAGCATCATCCAAGCGACCAATGCGAGTCAAGTATTCCACAAATTCCTCAGCATTCTCTGGGCAGAGCTGAATTGAAGTAAACAAATGACACAGAATTATTTTGCAATCATAACAGTCCCACAAACACCAAAGCATATGAGGCCATAACATCAATAAGGTATCAATTGGCAATGGCAACCAAAGGTGGAGAAATACTAGGGCTATTTTGCTCAACAGAAAAAGCCCTTACAACAAAGCTGAATGCACCTGCACATAAGCCTCTCCTCATTTTAGTTAAGAAACCAGTTTTAATGTGAAGGCATCATTTGCTTCATACAAGGTACTTCGAGGTAGGTAGGTAGGCTCTTGTCTCTCGTTTCGGGCATATTCAATAAAAAAAAAAAAAAAATATATATATATATATATATATATATATATATATATATATATATATGTGTGTGTCTGTGTGTGTATGTTTGATGGCGAGATTGAATTTCGGTCTCAAAGCAGAAAAGCCCGATGCTTTAACCATTAGGCCACAATTGTGTGCCAACGCCAACTAGCTACTTGATCACATGCATCACACTGCACAGAATGTGCACACACGCCAGTTCACAATAGGCCTCAGACACAGGAATGAAATGAGCGAAGAAAAGTCAACATTATCACAGTCTTTCATATCTTTAATGTCGCATACAAACAAGTTTCTTATAAAAGCAGCATGCCGGATTCTTCCATTCTTCCCTCATGGCAGCTAGTACTTTGAGGCAATATTTTAAACTCCACCACTTTCAGAATCGGACCACATTTACTGGTCCTTTCCTCGCAAGAGGTAGGACTACATTGATGGTGTGTGACACTAATGCCTTCAGGATCAACCGAGGTCGAAACAAAACAGGTTCTAACATTTTTTGCAAGGGTACAAGAAACCAGTCAACATGCCATAACTGTTACCATTGTCTTGCTGCTGTCATCACACACACACACACACACACACACATATCAGAAACAAAATTGCTTGCCTTACAAAAACATCTTACGTCGATCTGGGAACACTTTGTAGAAACCAAAACATTGCTAAATAGCCAGCTGCCTGCAAACACTTCACGTAACATAGATTCCCACATTTTATAGAATCTGCCTCACTTTTATTCACAGAGATAGGTCAAGAACTGTGATCTCAAGATGTATCAAACACTGGTTTAAAACACTGTAATATTCACCTCTCAAAAAGTTATTTGATATTCAAAACAAACAAATTGATACACTCAGCCATGACATTATCGATCATCATTGCATATAAGGCAACAATGTATGAATGTGGTGCTTAATCACTCAATTGTTTTGCACAAGCCTAACTCATCCAAGCCAAGCCATCCCCAAAGGCATTCTGATGAGTGCAACCCACTGCCACTTCAATGTTACAAAGCTTTGTCATGAAATAAGCAATTCAGGTTAAGAAATTTCTCAACATAATGAAGTGCCAAAGGGCGATAGCCAGATTCAGAAACTATTTATCATGTTCTTAAAAACACATAGAACTATAAATACCTTAAGGTAGCGGCGGTAAACACGAAGAGCTGTTTCGGGAATGTCGTGCATGTTGACAAACTCCAAATAAAGTGGCCAAATGCGAGGATGCTGAGTGATGGGCAAAGCCCGGAGGGCCCTGTCAAACACTCGTCGTGTGCGTGTAATTTTCTGCTGCAGGGTGAGAAACTTGCAGTAGTCCATCCATATTCGAGGCATCTGCCACAATAGAAAGGCCATATGTTAATACTTGGCAACAGACACACTCATAATGGGTTTGTTACATTTATTTGCGAAAAAAACAACAATAAAACAACGCTTGTTTGAACCAACAGCTTGAAGTAGAACTTGGACAAAAAGAATAAAATGAAGTTTCATCCAAGTTGTGTTTTCATATTGTTTATGTACAATGAACTAGCCCAAAACCTGTACTATGCTAAAAAACAATTATACCCTTATAAATATAGCACCAGAACATGCAAGAAGGTAAAAGGCCTTAAGCACAACTACAATTTAATGTTTTATGTCCTTGTGATATCTTAATGCCACTTATAGTTAGGGCAAGAAGACAATAACTGGTATTGTCAACTAACCCCTTCAGACACGGTGTCCACATTTGTGGACGCAAATTCCTTTTTGTGAAATCTCTCAACAGTGCCAAAAAAGAATAGAAACTGAGCTGCAGGTCAATTGATCCCTCCGCTTACCCGTGGTTACTCCTGTTTACTTCCTATAGCAGAGTAATACTGCATATTGTTACGAAGAGTTGTGAGTTGTGAAGAAATGGTTTTATTTTACAGGAGATGGGCGATGATCGGAGCATGATCGTAGCGCAGTCCGGCCTCTCGAGCTCTTCGTTCTCTTCGTCTTCTCTTCTCGCTTTTTGTGCCTGCTTTTCGTATCCGTTACATTTCCCCGCAAGCAGACGAAGCCCGTGGGGCGAGTCAGGATGGACAAGCAGGGTAGAAAGGCTTCAGGCGAGCAATGTGAGTCAGCTGAGTTCTGCTTGATCGCCGACTATTGCACAGGAGGCGAGCTATTACGTAAGCGAGTTCGCTCAGGTGGTCCACAACTACAAATGGGCCTGAATATTGTGACAAGAGCTTCTGGCACAATCCACGCTTGCGTTGCGGTGTCCAAAGAAGGACCAAGACACATTTTTCGAACGATACTTGTACGTGACGGTCATCGTATCGCTCTTTCGTATGACTTTGCGAGGCCAGAGTACGAAGACGAGCTATTCGACGGGCTTCTTCAGCGAGACACAAAGTCTTCGATACAGAATCGTCATTGTGCAGAACGAAGGGTAAGAAAGTGTCCAGAGGGCTTCGCGGTAACCTTGCATACAGGAGATAAAATGGGCTATAGTTTGTGGTTTCGCCGTGTTGTATGCGTAAGTGATGAAGGGTAGCACGTCGTCCCAGTTCATATGATTGGAGGAGACGTACATGGCAAGCATGTTGGTCAGCGTTCTGTTTGTCCTTTCAACGAGGCCATTGGTTTGTGGATGATACGGCGTGGAATGACGGAACTGTGAAGTACACAAACGAAGTAACTCTTCAATGGCATCAGCAGTGAACTGGCGACCACGGTCGCTGATGATGACACGTGGTGGGCCATGACGAAGGACCACGGAACGCAGCAGGAAGACCGCCACGCAAGCAGCAGTGGAAGAGGGTATGGCTGCAGTTTCTGCATACCGTGTAAGATGGTCTACGCAGACAATTATCCAACGGTTCTTGTTGTTGGATAGCGGCAATGGACCCAAAAGGTCAATGCCTACTTGCTCGAACGGCGTACTAGGCGGTGTCAATGGACGAAGGGGACCCGGGGCTGCGGTAGTCGGTCGCTTGTGACGTTGGCACGTTTCACAACTAGCGACATAGCGCTTGGTTGTTTCGTACATCTTGGGCCAGTAAAAGTGCTCCTGCGTGCGGTGTAGCGTTCGTACGAAGCCGAAATGTCCGGATGTCGCATCGTCATGCATGGAGCGTAGAACGTCGGAGCGGTGACTCTCGGGGACAACAAGCAGAAAATGCGCTCCATGCCCGGAGTAATTAGTTTTGTAGAGCAACTCATCACGGACAGTAAAGCGACCACTGCCTTGAGAAGTACGGGCGGCAACAAAAAGCGGATCGAGGGTAAGATCATTCCGTTGTTCTCGCTGAAAGTCTGCCGCGTCAGGGAACGTACAAGTAACAGCAGCGAGGCAGTCGTCAAAATTCTCAGCATCGCAGTCGGTAGTTGCAAGAGGAATTCGAGAGAGGCAGTCTGCGTCAGCGTGACGACGGCCACTCTTGTACGACACCACAAAGTCGTATTCCTGGAGGCGCAGCGCCCAACGTGCGATGTGACCAGATGGATCACGCAAACCGACCAGCCAGCATAAAGAATTATGGTCGGTGATAATCTTGAATGGTCTACCGTAAAGATAACACTGAAACTTCTGTACAGCAAAAACAGCTGCCAGGCATTCTTGTTCTGTAACCGTATAATTGCGTTCAGATTTGCTCAGGCAACGGCTGGCATATGTGACAACATGTTCTGCGCCACTGTGACGTTGTACAAGCACCGCGCCTATCCCGATTCCACTAGCATCAGTGTGAACTTCAGTCAGGCAAGATGGATCAAAGTGACGCAAGAGGGGTGCTGACGTTAGTATAAACTTCAATTGAGAGAATGAAGCGTCACACTCTGGTGTCCAATGGAAGGCCGCATCTTGTTGCAAAATACTTGTCAATGGGTAAACGATGTCGGCAAACCGGGGAACAAAACGACGGAAATACGAACATAGGCCAATGAATGAGCGAAGTTCTCGTGCTGACTGCGGTGGCTTGAAGGCGCTCACCGCTTCAATCTTACGAGGATCAGGTCTGACGCCATCCTTGTCGACTAAGTGTCCCAGGAACAGTGTTTGGCGTTCGCCAAACCGACATTTTTTTGACTTTAGAACCAGTCCAGCTTTTTCGATGCGGTCGAGAACAAGGCTGAGGCATTCGTTATGTTCTTCAAACGTGCGGCCAAATATTACATCATTGAGGTAACACATGCATATCTCCCACTTTAGACCACGTAGTACTGTGTCCATGAATCTTTCGAAGGTTGCAGGAGCATTGTAAAGGCCAAAAGGCATAACATTTAATTCGAATAGGCCATCTGGAGTCACGAAAGCGGTCTTTTCCTTGTCGGCAGGGTCCATAGGTATTTGCCAATACCCCGATCGCAAATCAAGTGTTGAGAAGTACGAAGCAGCGTGTAAGCAATCAATGACGTCATCGTTTCATGGTAGCGGATAGACATGCTTCTTTGTCACTGCGTTTAGACGCCTGTAATCTACGCAGAATCTTCAGGAGTCATCTTTTTTCCTGACCAGGATTACTGGGGCTGCCCATGGGCTAGACGACTCTTGAACGACACCTTTGTTCATCATCTCCTTGACTTGCTCTGCAATAACTTTGCGCTCGGAGGATGACACTCGGTAGGGCTTCTGGCGGATGGGGTGTGCTGAGCCGGTATCTATTCGGTGACGAGCGCGGGACGACGGTAAATGAAGGGGTGCATCTCCATGCGTGAAGTCGAATGCAGCCTCATGCCTGGCAAGGAGCTGTACCAGTGCTTGCCGTTCCGATGTACAGAGAGCCTTGCTGATCATGCCAAGCATTAGCTCTTCAGAATGGCGATTATCGCAAGGAGAGCAAGCTGTAGAGACGTCCGCAGTTAGTGCCGCTATTGAGCTACATGCGGCTTCATCGAATAGAGCGATTTTCATACCGCGAGGGAGGACAACCAGCGTGGATGAACAGTTCAGCGCCCACAATCTGGCGACTCCTTTCGTCATGCACACGACAGAGCAGGGCACAAGTATACTTCTTTAGCACAGTTTATGCGGAGAGGCCTAACGACAAAGTCAACACAATCAGCGTCAACAGTATTTGTAAAAACACGAACGGGCATCAGGCACCACGATGGTGCAATCACTTCATCAAGAACATTGAGTGTGTCTGTGTCTCTGCCTTCACCACGCGAGCTTTATTCGGGACGTGCTGATATAAATGACTTGTTTAACGATATTTCACCACAACCACAGTCCATGGAAGCACCGCATTGTTTAAGAAAATCGATACCAAGAATAACATTGTGTGAACAACGAGAAAGAACAAGGAATTCCGACACAAACACTTTCCCCAGCCAACAAAACACTCACAGCACAAACACCAAGGGGATGAAGCCACTCGCCGCCTACTCCACGAAAGGTAATACCATCATTCCAAGAAAACATAACTTTGTGGCCTAGACGGTTTTTGAAAGCGAGGCTCATCACAGACACAGTTGCTCCAGTATCAACTAACGCCATGGTCGGTATTCCGTCAATCAACACATTCACTTTGTTTTTGTGCATCACAACAGGCAAAGGTATTTCTTCCAAAGACCATCCGGCGACCTCACCTCCATTGGCCGCGGATGCTAGTTTCCCGGCGGTGGTGAGGAAGAACGGCGCCGAGGGGACGGAGAGCGACGGGGACGGTTATTTGGTGGCGTCAAACTGCGCTCAGATGCTGGCGAATCGCTGCGTCTGGTCGCGCGCGAGAAGCGGTCCATTGGAAGCAAATCGGTCGTCCGCAAGTCATATGAAGTACGGGTTCCGGGTGGCGAGAACATCGGTGGTGTCCTTCGTGATTGACGGCCTTGGCAACAATACCGAGAATTATGGCCTGTGGAACCGCAGTTGTAGCACACGGGAGGGTCACTGTTGACAGCATCTTCCTCGAAGCGAATGCTAGCATGCTGCGGGCGGCAAGAAAGTTCGTTGTCATGTAAATAATGTGTATCTGCTGCTAGCTGAAATCCATTATATCGATTATAAGCCACATCGTGGTAGTAGGGTTGGTGCTGTTCTTGGCGTGGCCTCACAGAAGTCACAGGGCTTCGGGGGTAAAAACACGGCTGCTCTCGTTGTGGCTGAGCGTCATAAGTAGGGCCTCCGCCGTAGAGACATGGCTGCTGTCGGGGCACGAGTTCATAATCCTCAATGCCCCTTGCCGCAGTATACGGGGAGAAGGATGCCACGTTTGGCTCGAAATCTGGTGGTAAGCGGAAGCTATGAGTGCCTGGGGGTGTCACTTGCGCGTGCATTCTGAGTTCTTCCCGAACTATTTGTCGGATCGTTGCTGCAAGATCGAGGGGCTGGTTGCTCTCTACGCTTGCAACTGTCGTCACATTGGCTAGCCTGCCAAACTTCGGCGTGATGCGCCTCGTCTTCAGCTGTTCGAAAGTGCGACAGTGCTGAATGATGTTGGCGACGGAAGCCAGGGTGTCTTTTGCGATGAGGAAACTGTAAACATCCTCAGCAATTCCTTTTAGAATGTGCCCGACTTTGTCTTCCTCAGACATTCTAGAATCTACCATCCTACACAGTTTTATTACTGCCTCAATGTAGGTTGTGCAGGTTTCGCCTGGCACTTGCGCGCGTTGCAGTAGCGTCTGTTCTGCCCTTTTCTTTTTCGTCGCGGAGTCGCCGAATCGCTCTTTGATTTCAGAAACAAATCTGCCCCATGTCGTTAACGTTTCCTCATGATTGTCGAACCACATCAACGCAGTATGCGTTAGAAAGAACACGACGTTCGATAGCCGAGAAGCGCAGTTCCACTTGTTGGCGGCACTCACCCGGTGATAATGGATGAGCCATTCCTCGACGTCTTCATCCGGTCTTCCAGCAAAGGGACGCGCATCTCTCAGTTGCTGAACGGAACTGGTTGGCGCAGCAGTTGGAATAGGCCATTGTTCGTCTGCGTCGTAGGACATGTTCAACTCCCGTGTATTCGGTGGGAGTCCAGCAAGGCGACGGCTCCATCGAAGAACTTGTGGTTCAGCCTCCGTCTTCGGGTGTCGATTACCCCGCACCTTCCATCACAACTGTTACGAAGAGTTGTGAGGAAACTGTTTTATTTTACAGGAGATGGGCGATGATCGGAGCGTGATCATAGCGCAGTCCGGCCTCTCGAGCTCTTCGTTCTCTTCTCTCTTTTTGTGCCTGCCTTTCGTATCCGTTACAATATGATACCTTCATTAAAGACACTACCATGTTTGATGAAATGCACGACATGCCGTGCTCTGTCAGCAATGGTGTAGTGTAGTTTTTCGTTATTCCTGCAGTTAATAATTAACTTGTATACATGGTTTGGGCCAGCAATTTAAATGAATTCAAATGAAATACACTCAAATTTTTAAAATGCGACATTACTGACTGTCCACTAAGTCGAAATTTATTTATTCTGCATTTACAAGAACTTACTAGAAAATGCAGAAAGGATCTTCATACCATCTTCTGTTTCTTTCAAGAGAGTATGCAGAGCCGTGGAATAAAATTGTGACTTTGACACATTTATTGACAGTGCATCGTACTTCCCGACTGAAGAGGCTAAACCGTAACCTAGATGCAAGTCACTAAAAAACAGTCACTCAGTAAAATAAGCAAAAAATGTAATTTCTCAGGTTTTATGAGCAAAAACCTCAAGATGATCATGAGGAACACCATAGTGGAGGACGAATTTTGACCACCTGGGGTTCTTTAATGTGCTGCAAGATTTGGGGGTCGCGCTCTAGGCTATGCCACCAAAGCATCTCGAAAAGGGTAGCTGGCCTATGCTACCAGGGCAACGCATGGAGGCCAAGTGGGCCCATGCCGTCGTCCGAACTTTCACGGCGAGAGTTGCTTCCTTGCTGATGAGTACGGGGTCGGGAGGTTGAAGGAATAAAACAGGGGATTACTTACATGGGAAGGTAAACTTGTTTATGTACAATGGCATACTAGTACTGGCTGAAGTACAGAGCACAGTACTTATTATATAGCATGCAGATACATCGTCCTCGCAGCATAAACTGCATGATTCTGGAGGAGCATGCTAAATAAGACTGGGATAGCACACACCACACTTAAATATGTCTTCCCCAGATCACGTGGGAAACAGGTAGTCATCATTGGCCAATCGGGAAAAAATTCACGAGGTCTCTCATGTTATCCCTAAGATGACTTGAAGGTGAAAGCCCAAGTGCCAATGCATTAAAGAATGACCCCATTAATTCGCTTAGTCTAATTTGCTTACTCATAGAAGACGATGACAATGACTCACACACCATCAAAATTGCTGCGTGAGCATTTGCATATAGGTAAGACACGATGCCAGGTTGGTGTAGTAAATCACCGAGAAATATGACATCAATCCGAGCATTTTTTTACATGTTTTTACTTAGCTTACTCATAGAACACGATGGCGACGGTGACCCACACACCATCAAAATTGTTGTGTGAGCGTTTGCATATAGGTAAGCCACGATGCTGAGTTGGTGCAGTAAGTCACTACACCAACCCAGCATCGTGTCTTTACTCTCTAAGCCATCGGCCATTTCGGTACGATTTCGCCTCGACGACACAGTTTTCGCTCAAGGACATTAAAGGTCGACTGAACGATGAGGCATATAAAGCTTTCGCCTTAATAACCGCTCCGTTCGCAGTATCCTGCTCACGATGTCGCACCACCCTGCCAGACTCCGCCTCTGACATTGCGCCTTTGCTCTCACATATGACACAATGACGAGCTAATAGGGAGATAGCAGTCTACACCGTTCTTACGGCTGGACAGTGGCTCTCTTGCAGCAATTAGCTTGTAGAGCACATGAGAGAGAGACAACAAGACGTAGTTCCAGCACCAGAACTCAAACTCAACTATCTTTTATGTCTTCGGTTCCTAGCCAACTAAGCTCCCGCGCCGCTTGTGGCATTGCCTGACCTAGTCTTCTTTCCTAAGGCAATCACGTCGATGTCACTGGTGCTACATAGCTCCCCTTCTAGAGAACAGCATGGTCTGCAAACGATATCAGCAGCTCCATGAAACTCAGCGGACTGAAGTAGTGTGAGCACCGACCGGAGAGGAGACGTCTGGGGCCTCGAACCCTTTCTCCAGTACGAGAAAGGGTTCGAGGTAGTGCGAGTGGAGAGCAGGTCGTAATGGGTCCATAGCGCATGATGACGTGGGTTGCGTTGGCAAGGTCCCTTGAAACGTAAGGTGTGCGCGCTGGAACTGGACGCGTCGGACAGGGTTTTAAATCCGAGAAGAGGTCGCGAAGAAGGTGCACATATTTATGAGTAGACAGAGCAGCCGAAGGTGGTTGTGGTGAAAAAAAGTCATTGGGCAGACGGAGCATAGTACCGCAGACGAGCTCCGTGCTCGAGCACCCGATCTTCGACTTCAAGGCGCACCGGATACCCAGAAGAACCAGTGATGGCGTGGTGTGCCATGAGCAGTCAGTGCTGATTTGAGATGGTGATGAAAGCATTCCACGAGGCCATTGCTTTGGCGATGGTAGGCGGCTGTGCACAGACAATTCGTGCCAAGCAAACGCAAGAGCGCTTGAAAGAGAGCGAACTCGAATTGCTGTCCTCTTCAGTAACAACTTTGGTAGGGCATCCGAAGTGGGCAACCCATGTTGTGACAAAAGCTGCCACGACAGTTGCAGCAGAGCTGTCTTGAGTGGTGTTGCTTCTGGCCAACGGGTAAACCTGTTGATAGAGGTAAGCATGTAGCGAAATCCCAGACACGGTGGTAGGAGTAACGATGATCAGGTTGAAGAAACTAGTGTGCTGGAGGAACAGGATACCGATGAACTTTTGCACGTTGGCAGGGTGCACATGCATGTACCTAGTCGCGTACATCGGTGTTCATCCGGGGTCATACGTAGCGCAACGAAATACGGCGCTGTGTGCCACGAACACCGGGGTGAGCAAGCTGGTGCAGTGTGCCGAAAAGCTGCTTGCATAACGTGCTGGGGACAAATGGTCTCGGTGTGCCTGTAGAAGTGTCGCAGACAAGTGTGACACCATCAAGCAGGATATCGCCCAACCGCAGTGCTGTTTTGGACGTGTACAGATGAAGGAGCTCAGGATCATTAACTTGATGTGCGGCGAGTGTCGCAGGACGTGCAGGTTGTGCAACGACGTTCACACAGCTGAGGGTGTCAGCAGATAAGCCTCCTGCATTTCTAGCTATATCGCACAAGAACACTATAATACGGTCGTATATCGTCCTGAAGGGAACATCGCATTAGACGACTCTTGCACAGGAGAGTGCTTAGTGCACTTGAGAGTACTTCTGCCGGTCTCGCTGATTATCGCCGCTTAAAGTCGCTAAAATGACACATTTTGTAAACGATCTTTGACGGATTTGCTCGCTACTAACAAGTCGTCGACGTAGGCAAAGACTAAGGGTAGCCCACTCGTTACCTTGTCAATAGAACGTTAGAATAACTGGGCGGCGTTCCTTAGACCAAACGGCATTCGCAGAAACTCGAAGAGTCCGAATGGCCTTGTAATGGCCGTCTTAGGTATGTCTTGCTCAGCCACAGGAATTAGGTGGTAGGCACGGACGTCAATCTTTTAAAAGAAGTTGGCACCGTGCAGAGCGATGGTGTAATCTTGTATGTTGGGCAAAGGATACCGATCCGGAATAGTCTTAGTATTCAGACATGTGTAATCTCCACATGGCCTTCAGTCATCCGATTTCTTAGGCACCATGTGGAGTGGAGCTGCCCAGTTATTGGCGGACGGCCGAATAATGCCTCATTCCAACATGTGCTCGAACTCTCCACGTGCAACTTTGAGCTTGTCCAGAGCAAGTCGACGTGGCCGGAAAAATGCAGGAGGCCCGGAAGTGATGAAGTAGTGTCGTACGTCGTGGCAGACAGGTTTTTTTCCAGTTGGGCGGCGCGGTGATTGAGAAATTCTCCTAACAAAGCCACGAAGGTGTCCACTGGAAACTGTAGCTTAAAAGAGCGCTGAATCTGTGGTTTGCGGCGCAGCACTGCCATGCACAGAGAGACAAGTTGTCGCGACCAGGAGACGTCATTTGATGTCTACAACGAGGCTATGGTCGGTGAGGAAACCAGCACCGATATTGGCAGAACTGACGTCGGCAACCATGAACAACCATCGGAACGCTCTTCGCAGGCCCAGGTTAAGTGTGACCAAGCGTTGTTGAAATACTGGAATTCGAGTTCCATTCACGGCTTGCAAGTACAGAATGGAAGCAGCTGTGCGATCTGCTCGTTTAGCAGGTAGAATGCAAACCTGTGCACCCATGTTGATCAGGAAGTGTTGCTCAGTGATCTTATCGATGATGTAGAAGAAGCGACAAGGAAGACCTCTTGTCGCCATTAGTGGTCGGCCGAGCGGTTTCCCAACCAAGTGCAAGGAAGAAGGCAGCAACGTGCTTGCGCACCAAAACGGTGGTGATACCAGCAGATGGCTGGCTAATCTGCTGCCCTGTAGTGCTGGCGCTTACCGGATGGACTGCATTGACAAGATGGAGATTGGCGATCACAACAGGAATGAGGAGAAATGTTCCTACGAGTGGTCGCAACCAGGAGCTCGTCCAGTCTATCGCACAGCTCGGCAAAAGGGAATGTTGTCGATGCTGTCTCTGGCAGGTTTGGAGGTGAACAATGCGCAGTGTGCAACGATGACGCCGACATAAAAGCTGCAACCAGAGGAAGTGGATTGGCAACTGCCACCACCTTGTCGGCCAATGCAGCGAGCTCTGACAGATCCTGGGTTGAAGCAGTGGCCAGCACCATCTGGACTTGGGTGGGCAAGCGCTGAAGAAATGGCTCATGTACGACGCCGTTGTCCGTGGTGGAAGCACATGCGCCGAGGTTAAGGATTCGGCGCAGTAGCTGGCTTGGCCGCTGATTGCCCAGCTGTTCGAATTAGAGTAGCTGTTGTATTCGTGAACCTTCCGGCATGGCTGTACGATCCAGTATAGCGGCCTTGATTGCATCATAAGGCGACGCTGGGAGGCTGTGCGTGAATGAAAGGAGAAGGTCAGCAATGTTGTCGATGGCGGCCCGCTGGAAGCGTGTTGACCACAAGGAGGTACTTGGGAGTCGGCGACGTTATCCGCGAGAGTTTGAAACGGACCTCAGCTTGGATGAACCACGCCGTGGGGTTCTGCTCCCAACATTTTGCCAGGCGGATGACGTTCGAGACTGCCGCAGCGGTGGAAGCGAGCTCAGCGGCTGCCGTGTTGGTCGAGGCTTGCTGGCGTTCGTTGTCGGCGTTGGAAATGGCTCCAGTTCCTTTTTGCGTGGTGCGTCATGACCACGCACAAATTGCGCATCGATCCAGACATCCGCAGTCACCAATTGTAGAGCACATGAGAGAGAGAGAGAACAAGACGTTGTTCCAGCACCGAAACTCGAACTCAACTGATCTGTTATTTCTTCAGTTCCCAGACAACTAAGCTCCCGTGCCGCTCGTGACATCGCCTGCCCTCGCCCTAGGGCAATCTTGTCGATGTCGCTGGTGCTACAAGCTGACCCTTGGTAGTGTTTACACCTGCAGCGGTTACTTTCAAAAGTGTGTGTTTATTTTGTAAGCAGAATTTTTCAATCTGAGCAGCCTCTAAAACAATAAGAGTCCCTCCTCTAGCAATGCTGAAAAGTGATAGCGATGCCGATAGCCCGCCTCGCAAATTGTGAAAGCCACCCATCGTCCGGCTTTCACTGAGGGAGTGCATCTGTGGTTAACCCCCTATACTGTCACCTTTCCAATCACTTTTAAAGGTAAATAGAGTGGTACAATAAGTTTGCGTTTTTGTACAAGCCTTTCTTATAGTTGTACCGCGTTTTTTCCGAAGTACACACCTACGTCATGGCTGGCTGGCCCCCGGCGTTGTTATTCTGTCGATAGACGAGCCAAGCCAACTCATCGAAAATGAAGGCAAAGGCAGCGCCACTTTTCTGCTCACTACAAACGAAGGCTATCTGCACATTGTAAGTTAGAAATAACTTATAATAGAAAGAATGTTACTGCATTTCAATACTAATAAAAAGACCAGGAACCACATACACTAGTAGAAGGTCACGTGGTAGACCTCATAAGTATGTTCATGTTTTTGCTGCGTGGGGTGCCAAAGGTAATTTTTCGTGACTTTTAGTGAAGAATTAAAAATATAAATCCACGTTTAATGAGAAAAACAGGGCCCGTTCTAGCCAATACGATAGACAATCTTTCTATCAGCGGGGTTATCTCAATTCATGTTCTGAGCAGTTGTCTGTCCCTTTAAGTAAGCACCTCATGAACATTAATATACTTAGTACAGTTCACTTCAGGGCAAGGAACACTAAATACGTGGTGCACACAGTTAAAGAACAATTAAGCAACTTTTCAGCATTGAAAAATGTACCCGTTGTTAGTTGCAAGACATTGGAACTCTTTAAAGGAGCACTGACATGATATTTTCGACTGTTCATTTTTTGCCGTTGAGTAAAGTTTCCAGCCTTTTAAACCTTAGAAAACACACTGAAAAGCCTCCGAGTGCCCAAAATAATTTAATATAATAGCTTTTCTACAGCCAGCTTCGGTTTCATTTCTACTTTGTTGCGATGTCATGACGCAGAAGGCGGTCACATGGGGACATTTTGACACTCACTCCGGCTCACTCGATTGTCTGTTATGCTGCTACACCGGCAATCGCAAGTAACAGCATAGGAGGGAACTGTCACCATGTCACCAGATGCACTCACTATGTTTTCGTTGGAGAAGAGCATCTTTTTTAAAGAACGTAAGCATGGTGAGAGTGGCTAAATAATAAATTGCTTTGCCTATATCCAGACAAGCTTGCAGGCTGTATAAAGGTGAGGCACCCTTATTTAATCACGGGAAATTATTGAACAAAAGTTATGTTTTATGTGTTGACTCAGGAACTAGTGCCTCTGCACAACCGCGACTCTGCAGCAGCTCAATCACTTGCTAAAGTCACCACATGCATCACTCTCTCCTTGTAGACTCCAATAAGTGTTCTCTAATATTCGAATAGAAACAAATATTGAACAATTTCGGATCGCAAGTACTCAAATGAAATACAAATTGAATAGCAAAGACTATTAGAATCATATCCAAATTTCAAATATACGCACATCCCTAGCTTATATATATGTGTATATTTTCAGCTCTATTCACTACAATAACACTGAAATTCAAGCCACAGAAGACAAAACAAATATATAGAAAGCATAAAGACATGCTTTTGAATGGCATTCTTTAAGATGCAATAGGCGTCCACACACTTTCACAAAAACTTACTGAAAAGTTTTGCAAGAGACCAAACAGCATATGCTGTTAGCAGCTAGCAACTTTCAGGATTAATGGCTTCAAGCAGGAGGACATAGCCAGTGATGCACGCTGCTTTGCCTCAAAGTAGGCATTTTCAATTTTGCACCAAAATTCTAACTGTATAGCACACAGCACCTTTAAACTTTACGGTTACATGCTGGCTACAAGCATAAATCAAAACTTATATTCACACATTTGATTAGTAGTTTAGAGGCATCAACATTTCTTTAGAACTGCTGAACACATGGCTATTCTGCAGGACACAATATAACAATTGTGACACCATGCACTTAGCCATGACAACGCAAGGAGACACCATGGCATTTATTTTTATTTGTACATGCTGCAACCCTAGAAAGGATTATCATAGGAGTGGGAAAAAACAAACAGCGAAATACTAAGTCAACATAAACACATTGTCAGCAGCTGTCCAATACAGCTACAAATTCCTTCAAGTGACAAGGACCTAACATCACCGGGCAACATATTCCCCAATTCGATTGCACAAGGGAAGAGGCTATGTTTAAATTTTCCAGTTCTGGCATAAATCAGTACAATGTTCCGAGGGTCGTAGAAGGTTTGGCAAACTTGATGTAATGTAAAGATGAGTAGCATTTAGTGTTAACTAAAGTATCAAAAAATTTAAGGCATTCAACTTGACGACGTGCATGAAGAGTACCGAGATCCAAAGATGACAAGTTAGAAGAGGGAGAGCAGTTGCGATCGTAATGCTGGCCCATAAAGTGAATAGCTTTCTTTTGAACAGATTTTAATCTCAGTATGTATGATTTTAAGCAGAGATTCGAAATTACCTAGCCATTTTCAAGGATAGGACAAACTAAGGTCTTCCAGGTAAGCAATTTGGTAGCCTTTGAAGCTAAGTGAAGCGTGCATTGTAAATAACAGAGATGAGAAAGTGCTTTAGTACAGATTAAATCAGTATGTTTAGACCATGATAAATCAGGCATAAATAGAACACTCAGGTACTTATAGATAGACTTTTTGCAGGGGAAAAACATACGAGTATGTAAAAGATAACTGTGAGGCACAAATTGAAAAGGGCATACAAACAGGTTTTGTTGAAATTATTGTTCATTTGCGAAGCATTGCACCAAGTACAAAAACATTCAAAGGCACCATTAAGAAGGTGATCCTCATGGCATGTAATGGCCTGATAAATGATGCAGTGGTATGTGTAAAGTTGGATTTTAGATGAAAGATGGTCGGGTAAATCATTAATGTACTGCAAGAAAAGGAATGGACCCGATACTGAACCCTGCGCAACTCCAGAAGTAACATCAGTGATAGGCAATTTAGATTAACTGAAACAGACCTATTGTGAACTATGAGATAGAAAGTAGGATATTCAATTCACAATGCTAAGGTTATTTAATATTTTGAGTTTATGCAAAAGTTTTGAGTCAACAACCGTATCGAAAGCTTTAGAAAAGCCTATGAATATGGTATCAATTTGAAAACCTAAATTGAGAGATTGACAGGAATCATGTGCAAATTCAGATAATTTAGTGATAGTACTTAGTTCCCTACGAAAACCATGTTGACAAGCACATAAAATGATGTTAGCTTCAAAAAACTCAATAATGTGTTTATAGATTACATGCTCTACAAACTTGCTGCATTGAGAGGCTACTGAAATTGGTATGTAGTTGAAAAGGTCGTGTTTACTCCTAGACTTATGCAACATAATCACTTTTGCTATTTTTCAGGCTGAAGGAACAGATGATGTTAATAAGAATTTTTGAAAAATCACTGCGAGCAACCTGCTAGACCAAAGCGCATACCGAACGAGAAAAGAATTGGGGATGTTATTAGAACCACAATACCTTTTACAAACTAAATTAAGAAGCAAACCTAAGATGCCTTGCGGAGATAGAATTATATCATTAATGAAACAGTTCCACTGACCGCTGTAAGGAGGAATTTTGAAACATTCTGCAGAAAAGGCTGAATGAAAGTGATTGTTAAAAGCCATAGCAATTATGTTATGATCACTAGTGCATGCACCATAATCTTAAACATATTAGATGAAGTAATGGCAGGCAAAATTAGGCTCCAAGATTTCTTAAGATTTGTAGATAGTAATACCATAGAAAAACTACTTTTCTGCATTAGTTTTCAGTCGAAATTCCTCCTTTGTAGTCTCAAATTGAACAATTACATAAGAATTACCGGTGCACCTTTGACAGGAAAAATTAACACTGCGACAGGTAAGATGAACAATATCTCTGGTTATCCATGGAAGATCAACATTTCTCATTTTTGTTTTGAGTTGAACAAAGCTCTTAATACATGATTGTACAGTACTTTGCAAAAACTGGACCAGAGTGTTTACATCTTCTGAAACACTGAGGTGTTCAAATACATCAAGAGAATCGGCAAGAAAATATGTAATAGATTGATCATCTGCCCTAGAGAAATCACAAAATGTACAATAAGCAAATTTAGTTTTAGGAACATAAATATTGACAGAAACCAGAACAGCCGTATGGTTGGATGTTCTATCGATGACATCACAGGTACAAGCATTGTCAACAAGAACTCTGCTAAGAAACAAGAATTGAAGAGGCCCTAGTATTAACAACTTGCACCAGGTTGCACGAGAGGGTAATATTCAACAGTTCATTTATAAATTAAGGAATCATTACCAGATACCAAGGACAAAAGCCATGAAATAGAAGGTGCACTGAAGTCACCTAAGCTTTGAAGAAAATAAACATTGCTCACGCCGAATTCATTTAATAAGGAATGCAAAAATTCATCAGTAGTCCCTGGGGTGCAGTACATTACACCAATTGTATACAGAGCATTTAGAAAAGGAAACTATGCACCATACAGACTCTATTATCATTAGGGTCATGGAGCACAGAAAAGTTAAGATCAGACCACAAGACCGCAACATCACCACATCTGCTATGATTTATGTTGCAATGGCCAACGGTAAAGCCAGGTGGGGTAATTTTAGAATCGTACATGTTGGAATTCAAATTAATTTCTGTTACTCCAATAACATGAGGAGGCCACGGCGGCCGCATTTCGATGGGGGCGAAATGCGAAAACACCCGTGTACTTAGATTTAGGTGCACGTTAAAGAACCCCAGGTGGTCCAAATTTCCGGAGTCCCCCACTACGGCGTGCCTCATAATCAGATCGTGGTTGTGGCACGTAAAACCCCATAATTTTAATAACATGAGGAGAATAAGACGAGAAAAAAATAATTTGGGATTTTACGTGTCAAAACCAAGATATGATTATGACGCACACCGTAGTGGAGGACTCCGGATTAATTTTGACCACTTGGGGTTCTTTAACGTGCGCCAAATGCACGGTACAACAAGAGCGTTTTTGCATTCCACCCTCATCGAAGACCCCAAAGCAACTAGCATGATTCGTGAAAATGGCAATACAGTAGAGGCTGCATGTTTGCAGTACTCACCTTATGCATGAAAACCAACGATCGCTCAAAAGCACTGTTGACATCCTCATACTCAGGGTCAGTTATGCAGAGATCTCTGACTTGTTGCCTTCTTAGTTTCAAATAGTTGTACCAAAGCTTGTAGCTGCAAGATATTTTGAAGGCAGTATTATGACATTTCGTTAAACATGCTCGTAATGTAAATTAAAATTTGCCTGAACACAACCAAAAGCAACGAGAACGTTGTCACACCTGCCGGGAAGCTCTCGTAAAGCTCTTTCGCAGATCAAATTGATAACATGCTTTGGTTGGTCTTTCTTGTAGTCAATGTAGCGTATCCAGTGCTTGACAGAGAACGGGTTCCGAATGATCTCTTCCTCGTAGGGGAGATCGTCTTCCTCCTGAAATACACAGCAGCGTTAGTAAATTCACAGGTGTTGTAAACTAAAAAGGAAATAATGTCTGAACTGCTCTTACAAATACGATATCCTTGGTGCTTTTCATTGTCGGCTGACGGTTTCTGTCTCTTTAGTACTAAGTTCAAGCATGGGTGTGATGAAAACCACCGACACGGCAAAACACAAAATCTCAATTCAGAACAGTTACACTAGTTCAATTTACGTTGCAGCTACGCGGATCGCGCCTCATGTGCGTTTGTATTCAATGCCGGTTTTCGCCAGTTTCAGCCAACTATATACAACACCTCATAAACTTTGTGCACTCAAAGCAGAATTTTAACCGCATTTATAATAAAAAACTATTACAATTATATGCTAACTAAAAATACATTAAGCGTTGAGATAAATTCTTTTTATATTTTTGTTGTCATACTGGGGTAAAATTTTTCGTTTGTGCTGCCATCTGTTGTTTCCTCTTTCACTACCAGAAGGAGCTACACTCGACAGGCCCTTTTCGGTCCTCGCCATTGCAGCAGCAGGTATGTCAGTTACTGTTCACTGCCAATCCATGTGAATCGAAATTTATCTGTCTGTTAGTTGGGTTTTAATTGCTGCTTCCGATAAATAGCAATCTTAAGGTATTTGTCGTTTGTCGATTTTGTGGCCGATGCGCGATTTGCTACCATAACAAGCACCTATTAATCGGCACTTCGTGTTGCTGCTGCTATTGTGTCCATTTGGAGTTGTCTACAGATCGCTTCATTTGTAATTTGCTTAATCATTTGCAGTCTAGAAGACTCTCTGTTGCGGCTTTTTCCTAAGCAGTAAAATATTTTTTTTGTTGTAGCACTATGGCTCCACGCAAAGGGAAGCAGAAGGAAGAACAGCCAATCGTCTCTCTGGGACCGCAAGCCATCGGCAATGAAAATGTTTTTGGCGTGGCGCATATATACGCCAGCTTCAACGACACCTTCGTTCATGTTACGGATCTCTCAGGCAGGTGAGTGACCGATCACGTCTTCTACAGATAGGGTTGATGAAGGGGGGCGATATTTGCACTGCCAAGAGCCCGGCGCCGCATGGGTAGGTTTTCTACCCGACCTTCACATGGTCGCCGGGTGTCATGACGGTGCTACAGTAGCAACTGGAAAGCTCGTCTGCTCCGTTGTGCTCAAGATGAAGCCTGTGGGGTCCTCGATGCCTTCCGACACACTGACATAGCAATGATCGCGTAACCACGTGCACATCATTAGTGTAGCTCGTGTGCAGGTTGCACTTCATTTATCGTACGGCAAGCGTGAGAGTGTAACGTGAGGAAATGCGTTGCACGAGGTAAAAGTTCTGTGATTTAATTAGGCAGTTGTCGGAACGTTACATTCCGTCTTAGCTGTCGTCATAGTCGGAACTGACAGAACTGTACAAAAAAAAATGCTTTGGTAATGCCAGTGGGTCCTACATTTTGTGTGTATGCTTGACAAAGCTTCATGCATGCGCATGCTGCCTGTTCAATGCGTTACTAGGTGTGCACTTTTCATGTTTCTAAGCTAGACTCATTCGGGTTTTGGCATTAGCAGTGAGTGGCAGGCGCTGGGGCCATTGTGTTGTGTGCAATAATGCTAAAATGGGGAAGGTGGAAGCATCGTGCAATTCTCAGTGCAATATTACCAAGCTCATAAGTCTGGCCTTCTAGCTGTGGCTTGTTTAATTTTGCACTGCTAGTTCAACAAATTGAAATTGCTTATAAATATAAATTGTTTCGCATGTCACCTGAAGGTTCCACCTTCAAGTGACATTTTAAAAGCAAGCTTTTCCATGGAAGATATTCCTTTGCTTGCACATCCTAGCAAAGCGTCTTGCGATGGGTTCATATAGCCTTTTGTAATCGGTTATATACTACCATTATTTTTGAACCATTATGTGCTGCTGTATTCAATGTGAGCTGCAACATGCCCGTGAAAGAAAAAAGTGCAAAGGGTCTTTTCATTCCAGCACTATCCACAAATCCATGCGCTTTAGGTCGACTGAATTCTTTGGACGTGTTCGTATATCATGAAGCAATACAGTGACTCGCCAATCAGAGTGCCACAGTGAAGTATGGGGGTGTACTGTCACTTCTTGATACAGGAACACTGCTTCCAAAGAAAGCTCTCTACTAAAAGCACAGGGATTAATATGGATTGCTAGAACTGCTACACCTTCCACTTTTTCCTTGAGCACATCTGGCAACAGCTCAGACTGGCAGATCATACTAAGTGATTAGGCAACATAACAATGTAGTTTAGTCTGTGTGTGCCTAAGTTTGTTTTCAGACATTATTGGTCACCAATCACACATCAAAATATCGGCTTAGTCACAAGGTACAGCCACATCTGCCACAATCGGCTCAATATGAGAGCTTCCTTGTGGGAGTTTTTATATTTCTTAATTTCAGTTCCCTCTTTGTCAAAAGTGTACATGCTGTAATGCCTGCGACTTCCCGGCTGAGTACAGGCTTTTTTAACCCTTTGATGCCCAAAACTTTATTTCAATATGGAGCATCACAGAAAGTTTAGCATGCATAAAGGACGGACAAAATATGCGAATTATGCTGTCAGAAAAAAAAGTTTTTTCATGGCTGCATAATGAGGTCTTGCTCCAGAGCAACATTGGGCATCTGTGGTCCTACTTCACATGGAATGCCAAGCAGTTGCGGCTTGGAAGAAGACATAAGTCACTGTTTATTATTCCACTATTATTTGATTATTTATTCAGGTCAGTGTCATCAACCGAAAGGTCTTCTTTCCTCCATGTTCTGCGAACATTTTTTTTCTTGCGCTGAGCCACCGAGTGGGCACGAGAAGTAACCTGCCAAGCTTCAGCATTGTCGCTTGACATTCCATCGTCATCCTCTACACATGACTCTTTATCGTGAAGATTGGTCACTATTTCTAGTGGACAGGTATCAATCAATTTTCGGGCATCTCTCTGGATCATAGTCGGGCTGCTATTTTGTAGCGATGCCTTCGGCTCATTCCTGTGCCAGTGTTGTCCACCATTCACAGCCTATTGATATTAAACGCGGGCGAAGGGACGGTCTGACCACTAAGTGCAAATAGGCATTGCTACAAAACTGCCTTCAGTATTGCATTGTATGCTTTGTAGTTTAATAAAGCACTTGCTCATAAACACTGAGCAAGCAGCCAGCCAAACATGCATCTGAGGAATCACAGGAGCGAACTAGTTGTCAGGTGGCTGAAACTAAAGCCCCTCCACCAACATGCCGCCTTTGCTAAGTAGTGTCAACCTATGTGTGCCACCGTTCCCCGATTCATTGCTCACGACAGTTCCACTTCTTGAAATTTCACGGTTGCACGCTCGCACCTCTACACAGCTGTAGTAAGTAACTTAGCAGTGACATCGCTTCTGTTCCGAACCGGAAGCTGGGACAACGTAAGTTTTGCTTGACACCGAAAGCTGAGGGGAGGAGTGCAGATGAGGGTAGGTTCTCTTTTCTTAACCCGGTTAGCGGAAATATGTATGGGGGAGCTCTTTGTCAAACCTATGGTAAGGAGTACAGAAGGAATACGTGAATATCTTGGCAAATATCTACAAGGATTCCACAGCTACCTGTCAAGACAAGAGTCGGGCAAGGAGACAGTCTCTCCAATGTTATTCACTGCATGCTTAGAAGTATTCAAGCTCTTAGACTGGGAAGGCTTAGGAGTGAGGATCAACGGCGAATATTTTGGCAACAATGGGGACGAATTACAACAAATGATTGAGGACCTTAACCGAGAAAATTTAAGAGTGAGGTTGAAGATTAACATGCAGAAGACAAAAATAATGTTCAATAGCTTGGCAAGAGAACAAGAATTCAGGATCGCCAGTCAGTCTACTCTCTAGGTCAATTACTCACAGGGGACCCTGATCATGAGAAAGAAATTTACAGAAGAATAATATTGGGTTGGAGTGCATACGACAGGCATTGCCAAATCCTGACTGGGAGCTTACTACTGTTGTTGAAAAGTGTACAATCATTGCATTCTACCGGTGCTAACATATGGGGCAGAAACTTGGAGGTTAACAAAGAAGCTCGGGAACAAGTTAAGGACAGCACACAGCGATCTAACGAAAAATGTTAGGCCTAACGTTAAGAGATGGGAAGAGAGCGGTGTGGATCAGAGAACAAACGGAAATAGCCGATATTCTAGTTGGCATTAAGCGGAAAAAATGGAGCTGGGCAGGCCATGTAATGCGTAGGATGGATAACTGGTGGACAATTAGTTACAGAATGGATACCAAGAGAAGGGAAGCGTAGTCGAGGACGGCAGAAAACTAGGTGGGGTGATGAAGCTAGGAGATTTGCAGGCGCAAGTTGGAATCGGCTAGTGCTAGACAGTGGTCATTGGAGATCGCAGGGAGAGGCCTTCGTCTTGCAGTGGACATAAAGATAGGCTGATGATGACGGTAAGAAGGGTATTGCTTGTACGATGAGAAGCCCACATAGCACTTACTCGAGATCAAAAGGCGTGGAGGCGGGAATAAAATTTTCTCTAAAGGAGCAAATGAAACCCCTGACTTCTTCCTAAAATTCACAATGACATCGTCCTTCGCATTTCCCTCAGTGTTGTCTTGAGCCAAAGTACAGTGAGAATAACTGATCTGTGGATGGCGAGGTGGCAGGATGCTAAATTTAATATGACCCAACATTCTTGTTTATTAACAGCCATCTATTTTGGCATCCCATCATGTCTTCAGTGTAGCTTTAGGGTGTTAAAACCTCAATTATTTGCATTGCACTCAATTGATGTAGGCTCCTTCCAGCAATAATTGGAGCTGTGCAGACATTGGCATATTGGGATTGAACTTTCTCAATGTGTCTCGGCTAAATGTACTGCCAACATTAGAGGCAGTTCTGATGAATGTCCTGTTTCTGGCTGCAGAGAAACCATTGCACGAGTGACTGGTGGCATGAAGGTAAAAGCAGATCGTGATGAGGCATCCCCCTATGCTGCCATGTTGGCCGCTCAGGATGTGGCTGAGAAGTGCAAGCAAGTGGGCATCACTGCTCTGCACATCAAGCTGCGTGCCACGGGGGGAACCAGGTATGTCATATGCCGAGAGCAAGCACTTGCTTTTACTGTTGTACGCTTCTTTCCGGGAAAATCATAAATGTATTGCACTGTATTAGAGCTTGCTTCCTTCACCTTAAGGCAGCAGGTGTCAGACGAGTGCAACATCAACGTTGTCTTTTGGGCAATAACGACTGTTCACTTATTGACTGTCGTTTCCTGGAAGCCTACATTTAAACTTTTTATGTGCCCCATTGCTGGATGGACTATTTGTAGAAGTCGTAACAGGGCCGCTCACCAGGTCACATAGCGAATTTTGGTTATACGGTTGAAGTTCTTAAGTGCCCTTTACGTCTTGTTGCGACGTTCCGAGCTAACAATGTGTTTTGTTAGCAGGCAGCTTGAACCACCACAATTTGTAATTAAAAGGTTAGACTAAAATTTGTCTTCCACATTTATGGATGTCAGTTATGTCCACGCTTTTGCAGGCTTGGGTTCTGACACCAAATATTCATCCCAATGGTGCTTTGCAGTGTATGTTCATGACCGACCCGAGTGTGCATCAGATGTTGTAAAAAGTTATTGGCGATCTGAAATAAGATGAAACTAATGCCGACAGTTAACCATCGCAGCATGGTGCTTTATTTGCGCTTAATAGAGTTGGCAGTATAGTGCTCTATGCCTCACCTAAGTTAAGCACTTTGCAGGACGCTCTGTGTGCGTCTGTTGAAAGGGTTTAATGCATAAGAATGCAGACGTAAAGGCAACGGCGTACAGGGCGGCATCTGGTGGCCTCGTGTAAAACCTGTCCTAACCAAGACAGTCCATTAGAAACGATCCTGCCATATCTTTGCTGACTCGTCTGAGGCGTACGGGTGGAATTGCTGAATGACCTCATAAATTGAACGTGCTTTGCCTTTTTTTTTTTTTTTTTTTCACGTTTCGAAGTTATGAAAATTACAAAGGGGGAGTCAGCGCAATTTCTGACAGCAGCGAAGTCTTTCGATGAAAAACGTGGCATCGAGCAGCAGGAAGCTTGGTAGTGAAAGTCGAATCAGCTAGGCCTAGCGTTGCTACGGCTGCCAGCAGATCGGCCAGTGAGAGCACTTGTGCAAATGGTGGTGGTGGTGGTTTCGATTAATGCCGTTTCAAACGTGCATTCACGGCAAAAAAAGTCCGTAGAATTGAACGATGCAGAGTTTGAGCATCTGAACTTTCGGGCATTCTTATTCATTCGCTTAATGGTAGTGCCGTGAAAGTGTAGAATTATCGGGCATATCCGAAAAATCGATTGTTTACTAGTTTATCTATTGAACGAGCGTTTTTACTTAATGCCTGCATGTCGCGCATCGTTGCAATACTATGCAAGAACTTGTTCATTCTGTCGCAATCTTGTGATAATACTGGCTCCGATGGTTGGCCATATTGAGCACCAAGACTGGGGTTTCTTATCCTATTTTAACACTCGGGCAGTTTTCAGAACATATTTCTTGAGTAAATGTAATTTATTGTGAGCTTTTGCTTTGCTTTGAAATCTGCACAAGGCAGTTTGAAAATCTTGAGTTTTTAGCTGTAAATGCTGTTGAACACACCCCCCTCCTAGTGCCACCATGACAGACGCTGCAATCATTGCAGTCATGATTGTGGTTAAATAACAATTAGGCACATGGCCAATTTCAAGATTGAAATAACATATTGGCCCATAGAAATGTATAAGCACCAGCTAGGATCTTCGGTCAGGATTAAGTTAACCGGTGTCAAATTAGTGTACAGTAAACTAAGTTTCTTGTTTGCTGGCATCACTAATTCATCATTGTAGCTCCTCTGCATTGGCAGTCAATTTTTCACGTTATGTTACTATAGACGGCAGAAGATTCTTTGCAAAGCTTGCTAATTAATAACTTGTGATTGTGGTGGTCTAGTCATGTTCGTGTGAGCAAGATTGCAGAACTGACTTTATTGTACATTTTCGTGAGTAAATATTGTTGCTCATTATTTGAAGGGAAAAAAATGTAAGGAATTGTGGTCCACCTAAAAGTACTTCTGCAATGGAAATGTCCAAAACTTCTGTCATACTATGTTTAGGACCAAAACTCCTGGACCTGGAGCACAGTCTGCACTGAGAGCACTGGCACGTTCAGACATGAAGATTGGGCGTATTGGTGAGTAGATACTTAAATGGCAATCTTGCCAACTTTCTGGGAGAAGTAAAGGGGAGAAAATTTTTGGCAGATGCAACAAGTGTAGCGACATTCGTACAAACTAGTGGGGGCAACCACGGCGACAAATCTGACTTGTGCTATCTGCCACAGGCAATTTTTAAAAATTTGGTGCAGCTAAAATGAAACACCCTGTATAGGTTATACACACTTTTGTTATGCATTTGCTGCGCCCCTACTTGCGTGTACAAATTGCGACCGTCAAGAGCACACAAACCACCTCTGAAGCAGCATTTGTGTAGCTAGTGTAGCATAATTATTAAATTTACTGCTTAATTTTGCAGGCCCACTATATCTGCTTCAGGTGCCTGAATTTTGTTTCACATTATTGATTGCAGATTTCTGATGCAGAACTGATTAAAAGAAAAGAGGGGTTTTTGAGGTACTTCATACCTAACGTCTCAAGAATTATCATAATTGAGTTTCGGTGATGCATGCGCCATCGCCGCCCTTTACTGCCGTCGGTGAGAGAAACTGTGCCCGACAGATGGAGCTATGTTTTGCACAATACACAAACGTGTGGCCCTTGAGAAACCGAACCAAGACAGAGTGTTGGATTCACCCCCGCAGTTGCTCTTGGTCAAGTGGGGTAGACTGCTCGGGCATCCACAACTTATCAACACGGCATTCTCTGCTACTTGCTGTTAACGAGTTTCGTGACCCAGCAAAACCAGCACAGCTCTGCATGAAAGCACGGGCAATCTATCATTCTAGCTTGACTTAATATTTGCCTTTAACATTCCTATGGGAAATTGTTTCAAGTCTGTTGAACTTCCAGCTGCACGCAAATTCTAGACACTAGTCAAACGCCAGTGTTAGGCGTGCTGCCAAAAACTGTCGAATAAAGATTTCCATGTGTTTAGTGGTGCAGATAATTATGTCGTTGCACTAAGATAGTATGCAGGAGTAAAGTTTTATTATTCAGGCAAAAAGATCCTTTGCTGAACTTCTTATGTGCTCTCTTGCAGAGGATGTGACACCCATTCCATCTGATGGCACGCGCAGGAAAGGTGGCCGCAGAGGAAGGCGTCTGTAATGTAAACAGTGGCGCAGTAAAGATTTTTTCCAGCTCCTGGGTTATGTGCCTGTGTTCGCAAAGTTAGTGCACATGAACGCACAATTTTTGCGAGTATTGGGGTGTTAATTTAGTATACATGAATGTACATACACGAGCAGCTTTTGGGGCTTGCACGGTGGTACTTTTGCACAAGTTTACAAGTTGAGTTTTGATACTTTGTCGTAGTTGTGCCTAATCTTGACTACAATCATTTGACTATTTCGTTAAATCTCAATATAATGATTGTGAACACAATGAAGCATCTGTGTTGCTGAATTATTATTATTATTTTTTTTTTGCACTCTTACATACATTCTGGTAAAAAGTGCCAAATGGAGTAGTCATATACCAAACTTAAATTCAGGCTCGGTTGCAATATACCTTGATTTATTTAGTCAAACCTCGATTTAACGAAATTAACAATTTAGGAAAGTTTTTGGCCATTTCAAGCATGTACTTGGAGCTTGTATGGCTGATGAATTTAGCAACAAAAAAAAACTGATCGCTGAGGCAAGTTATTTGCAAGTGCTGTAGTGCGTGCGCAGGGATGCGGAAAGGACCACTCTGCCTTTTGTCACATTGATAAACAATTTGTGAAGGCCGTGTAGCCGTAGAAACGCGAGAGCTGACAATTGCTTTAGCACGGGAAGGGGGGAGCAGGATACGGGCGCATCTCCTCTACTCTTGTCGCTGCTGCGCACAGCTGTCCATATGCGGGCCTTGGTAATAAAGTTTCAGTTTATTATAACGCACAGTATGCTAAACGACTCATAGTGCTTAGCTATTTCTTAGATTTAACGTTATCGTCCTTGCGTCATTTACGTAAAACAAGGACAGCATTTCTGGCTGCCAGCTTTGAACTAAATTTGGTGTTGCTTTCGTAGAGTTCACTTCGTTGAAAATAAGTGTTAACAGCTTTCACCTAGTCTCTGGCCTCTTCGACTGTAGAGTATTGTGGATAACCTTGCAGAGTTTTCAAGATCGGTTTTCATTTTGTACACATCGAAGCCTAACAAGTGAAATGGATCCTGAGTGTTGAGATGGGTGGTAGGTTGCGCCACCAAGCACTTATTTTGCCCAATTTTCCTGCCTATGTTTAACAAAAACAGAAAATTCCCATTAAACTCTCGAACCCTTATTGGGGACTGTTTTTGTACACCTCCGTTTGTCATCTTCCTACTTTTCTGCCACCAAACTTCCAATTGCCTCTTACTAATCTCCATTGCGGACATGTTTATTTTCCCCATGCTGTCGCTGAACCCAAGGGCTTCAAGGCGGCTGGAGGAGCCTAAATCAACCACTGGGCAGGTATCTTCATTGTAATAAAACGTGCTCCATCTTTTCCCTAGCTTTACCACAGCAAGCACTAGGGTGTCTACCAACCTGGAATTGTCGGGGAATTTTGACCCATCTGGAGAAGTCGGGGAATTCGTCAAAAATGTGGCCAGGTCATGGAAATTGACAGACAGAAGTCTATGCGAAGGTCGATGGAAACAACCTTAACCCTAGATCAAACCTTATAAAGTGAATGGTGGAGCAAAAGTGTATAAAGACAAGGCACAACTATTGTTTCTAAACACCATACAGCAAATACGATAACGTAAGGTAACTCGTGGTGATAAAGCGTTTGCATGTCTTAGCTTGGCTTGAAAGCATTCCTGTTAAGCCAGTGTTCACGCATTCGTATCAAATAAGGGACCAGACTAACACCGCTATGACACTCGCGAGCACAAGGGCCTTCCTCTGGGCAGGAAGAACGTAAACTTTACAGTCAAATCTCGATAACTCGAAGGAGCCCGAAATTTGTTCAAATTAAAAGTTCGCAGTAAAAGGACGTATTTTTGAAGTATTCGAGCACGATGCACGCCCTCTCTCTGAACTCCCTCGTCGCTCCCTCTCCGACTGTCTCCGTGCTTGCCCGCCGGCGCCAGCTTAGCCCGCTTTCTGAAGTTCCGTTTTCTGTCGTTATTGGGAAGGTGAGCGTTTGCCGGCGTGGGCATTTTCGTTGGCCGGACTGGGCCTCCGCCGCTGCATTGAGGGGTCTCTCCTAAGCATATGCTCTATGGCGGTGTTGGAGCGATGCCGGTCGATGGCGCCGCTGCGTAATTTGTCGCGCTGCTGAGAGCATTGTCGGTGCGCAGTATGTTCGAATTAACTGTTGCAAATGCTTTCACGTTCGAATTACCGAGCGTTTTCGCCCATTGGAATACACAACTTTGATGGGATGTTAGTCTGTATTTTCAAATCAATCAGATTCGTGTCCGGCATCTCTGTAGTGGGTCCGGGCCATGGTGTAAAATTTATTGTAAAATATATACTCTTTAGGTGGGGACACTTCTCGGCTTGCTTGCTAGACGCAATCGACCAGATAAAGCAGCAAGGGCGCGCGTGTATTGGGCCAGTGACGGCAGCAGATACCTATAGGCGGAATGGCACAACTTCAGTTAGAACGCAGGCGAGAGCTTGCGTGGACAAGGAACGCGCGCATGCCCTCTCCCCGGTGACCTACTTTCGCGCGTCACTCAATCATTTCGGATTTCCCGCGAATCGCCGGTTGCCATACCAACGGGAGATTAAACCAATAAAAAGTTTTCTGTATTGAAGTTGCGTCGTACCGCCGATAGGATACGTATCCGCTGCCATCACCGGGTCGATTGGCGTGTGCCTTTGCTACTTTATCTGGTCTATCGCGTCTCGCGAGTGTCCTCGCCTAAAGAGTATCTTACACCGTGGTCTGGGCTCCCACCGCCGGCGCGGTTCCGAAAAGCTTGCTGGACAGCCCAGAGTTGTGCTGTCAGGTTCGAGCTGAGCAGTGCGGTCTTCCAGCTTGGAGCGGTGGAAGAAACGGAGGGGTTGGCACTGCCCAACTTGTTTGTTAAGTCATGACACTCCCATAACATGTGATTAAGTGTGGCAACCTCGCCACGCGATGTGCATCTGTTTGTAGTGTACATGTCTGGATACGTGGCGTGCATGAGTCTGGGGTTTCTGTAAGAATCTGTTTGTAATTGTCTAGTGTACTGCTTGAGTCCTCTCTAACCTAGCGTGAGGGAATGGGTATATGGTCTTTGTAACTGGTAGTGTGTCGTGGAACCTGGTCATACAATCCTCCCACGCCCAGACGTTTGCAGTACCCCGCGGGGGCTCTTCCTCCGATGCTCGGTGAGTGAGGCCTCGAGCAACGCGGTGAGCCGCTTCGTTGGGGGTGCCGAGTCCAGTGTGTACCGGGATCTGTAGTATCGGTTATCGAAGTTGGCCTCTCCCTGGTTTATGGGATGTCACTAAAGTATGCGAGATGCGCCCATTTGCCGTTTGCGAATCGCAGATCACATATGTAACTTTGGTTTGTGAGGGCCAGTGCTATGGCCGCTTCCTCTGCCGCCACAGCGTTGCCTCGGTGGCTAAAACTTCTCGTCTCGGTAACGGGCTGCGTCGGTAAAGACGGAAAAAAAAATACTTTCCTTCATGCATGTGGGACCTAGCTGTCAAATAGTTTTTTGACTGCCCACTAAAGAACAGTATAGCCGAGCCAGCAATCTAGGTTTGATCCGATCCAATGAGTGCTGGGTGGCCGCCATATTGCCATTTTTCTGTCAACAAGGTATTTAAGACGTGATCTGCGATGCCACCTACAAAGAAGAGCTCTTTTAACCTTAATTCGGTAAACCCGGACATTACGGAGTACTCGTGGATCAGGACAGTGTCGGACGACACCAGTAGGGCTGAATGCAAAGTATGCCACAAGACTTTCTCACTCAGCAACATGGGCAACACGGCAGTCGCCAGCCACGTTTCAAGCATGAAACACCGATCCACTATGGGCTTGTCGCAGAGTGCTAGCCAGATGAACCCTTCGCACATATTTTGGTGCTGGACTCAAATTAGTCTGCCTGCTACTACTGATCGTGCCCTCGTGGTACCTAGCATGAGCACTGAGAGCACTCCTGCGAAGCCTCTGGCCATCATGAAAGCTTCTGTAAGCAGTTTTGTGGTGAAAAAATGTTGCAAAAGCTGAAATTATTTGGTGCCTTAACGCTGAAGCAATACATGGATAATTTCGTTCAGCAGTAGTGTCTGCCGCACTTTTCCCCCTGATGTTTCCCACGTGCGGCATCGTCAAAAAAATTCAACTTAGGAATGACAAAGTTAAATATACAATTTGTTACGGTGTTGCCCTGTACTTCCGAAGCAGGCTGCTGTTGAAGCTTCATGGTGTCACACGCGGTTGTGGCTTCTGCTGAGTCCCTGAACAAAATTGCACAAAAGGAGGAAATGAATGTATTAGTCTGGTTTTGGGGCCCAGCTGATGCCAGTGAAAACCCGCTACCTGATTTCATGTTTTTTATGCCATACTCGTGCAGAAGATTTAGCAGTTGCATTCAGAAAACCATTTAGAACATTGAGCAGGCAATGGTACCTTTCCTTCATGCATGTGGGACCATTAATTTGATGTTGAGGTGCCTGAAGGAGGAACTTTCTGCATGTGATGCAAGCCAAATATTCTGGCATTTAAAACGGCACAATGGGACATTGTGGTGTTCCTTTGCAGCATATACCGTATAGGCTTGTGTAAGGGCCACACTTTATTTTCACAATTTTGATGCAGTGCAGCCCTTACTCTGAAATCTTGCTAAGCAGGCTCCTGGCTACCCATATCGGCCCATAAAATGAGGTCACTGGTAAGCTCTTCATGAATGCAGGGACATGTTTCACAAACACATATGGTAGGTTACAATTTTACTAGCCTGTTTGTTGATAGCAGGTTATTCGTGGTTATTAATAGGAGTTTGTTTGATTCATGCCGTGTGCGAAAATCCATAGCTTGCTTTTTTTATGTCAGTCAACGCCTGCATCGAAGCACAGTTGAGCAGCCAGTTCTAATGCCGCTTACAACTTTCATCACTAGCATGGTTGTTTCTGAATGCTCTCCTCGGCTGCATAAGAACATTCGGGGAATATGCTTTGAATTGTCGAGGAAAATCTGGAAAAGTCGAGGAATTTGAAAAAGTAATTTGGTAGACACCCTGAAACACGTGCTGTTGCTTTGTTGTACCTTGTTTCGGAAAGTAAAGCGCTTCCCTTTGAGTTATCATACATTGTTTCTTTCACGATTTAGTTTTTTTCCTTGTAGCAGATTTCCATTGCCACTCCCATGAGGTCCTCAGCGCCTCTGACTTTGCATTTGACGTTCTTTGTTGCCATGTTACTTCTACCGGTTGCATACTTGCTGGTAAGCTTCATAGTTCTTTTCCTCCATTGTGATGTTTTTCCTCTACACTCAGCTCATTCACTTCCTTGTGTATTCCTCAGTTGTTATTCAGTCAGTTTTACTCTGAGCTTCCCTCACTGTCAGTCAGTTTAAACTTGTCCATTCCATATCACCCTGCACAGCTTCATTAGTAGTCTTTCCCTTGAGGGCCCAATAGGAGGTGTCCCACTGACCTTTCGTTGTCATTGAGTGCGAATTGAACCCCCGACTTCAAGCAAACGATAATGATTTATTGGTATTCCCTTTGAAATGGGGGTGGGACAAATGGTCGCCTAGCAGGCTTGAGTTACTCAGGTATGCTACAATGCTTTTCCTTCTGGCATTCTTGTATACAGCTCTTTAATCGCTATCTACCTTGTACCACTGCTTATGCATGTAATGGATCTGGCCGTATCAGTCTCTTGCTTACTTTTTTCCCACCAATACTCGACATCTCTAGGTTATCTCAAATGCTGACTGGTTGATACTTAGTCTATTTTAAATCCAAGTGCTTCTGGAAGTTGTACGTTACGTATTGGTCTCGCTCTGTGAATCCCTTCGCATTCCAATAGGATGTGCTGAGTGGTCCCCAGTTTTTTAGCTGCAGCACACACATGCCGCCTCTAATTGCAAAGATTTGCTCCGGTATGTTTTTGCCCTTTGGCAACCAGCTCAAGCCTGAAATAGCAAGGCACTTGGTATGCAGATTTTCTATTCTAATTTTTTTCTTGTAAATCTCCGTGGTCTTTTTTGTTTCCATTCTATGCATCCAATTCACTGTTTCTGATTATCTCACTTTCTGATTACCCCTGGGTGTACAGATACTTGTGCACTTTAGCTGCCCATTTGATCTAGTTTCTTTAAAACTATTTTTTTTTTTTTTTCTGTGCTTCTCGTTGTAAACAAGGCGCAACCCATGTCCCCTTGCACTGCCTCATTTGGGGTTTTACCGTGGGCTCCCAGAGCCAACCAGCCCACTGATCTTTGCTTAACTTCCAACTCCGACAATATGTCCGATTTTAGGCACAGAATAGCAATTTCGACAGTGATGCGTTTATAATACCACCGATCCCAACAGCAGGCTAAGTCACCACCAGCCCAGCGTTTTCTCCGTCAACGCCTCCTCCGTTCCAACGGCGGCGGCTCGAAACATGGTACGCGCGAGCGGCGCACCGGGGATCAAACGACCACGCTGGCAAAAAAAAAAGAAAAGCGTGATACCAAGAAAAAAATTGTAGCGCAAGCGGGATTTGAACCAGCGTACGCATGATCCCAAAGCGAGCGCCGTAGCCACTCAGCCATACAGCCACGCTTCCAAGGGATGCATTCATGCGAACCATGTGATTGCGTTCGAGCGCCCTCGGCGACAGAAACCACCTAGAAACGCGGTACGCGCGAGCGGCGCAGCGTGGCGCCAGTAGTCAAACGCTGTACCTACTAGCAATTGTAGTGTTGCGTCCCCGACTGCTTGGGACTGCTGTGCCGCATTCGATTTTGCTCGGACAGCTTCCGAAGCTCCGCCCACCAGTCCGAGTGTTGTCAGAAGCGCATTCGTTTTTTCACGGACGGGAAGTTCCGGACTGTTGGAGCTGTCAGCAGATGTTTGCACGGACAAGCGCAAGTAGCTAGCAGACGACGGCTGTCTTAAAAAGATGCGCGCGGTGTTTGACGCCTTGTTGTGAAAGATTCCGTGTGCTTCTGCGTACTTTGCGCGCTCCAGACGGCAACTACTGTGCATTGAGTTATTGCTTCTGTTACATCGGTGCTTTGTGTGCCATCATGCAAGTTTTTACGAGCCGTCTAATTGCTGTAGCTTTAGTCGTCGTGTTTTTTTTTTTTTTTAAGAAAGAAGCACAGCGATGAGGCGCGCATGCTTGCTTTTCTTAATGTGTTTCACGAAATCTGTCATACTCATTGCTGTATACGTACGCAGTAAGCAGGTGAATTTTGCTTTTCAGGTAAGTGAAACTATATGCGCAGTGCATATTATGCGCTGTTATCGGTTTTATTGCGTTTATCAGTCTTCGGCAGTATACCGCCGGTTACACGGTCTTTTTAACCTAAGGTTGTTTTGCTTATAAGTACTCTAATAGCTTTACTTAGGAAAAGGTTGCACTGCATCTGTGGATTATCGGCAACCTGAGTACCTTCCAAGAACTAGGAAATATAGCATGCCTACTAGTGTCTATGAGGCGCGCATATTAATTTGTCTGTTTTTTAAAAAATGCATTTATTCCAAGCCATTTCACTACCCCGACCACCTCCATACCCATGTACCTTTGCAAGCCCCGCAGATATAAAGGTATGTTTGCAATGTTAGCCAATGCACTTGCAAATAAATTTGGGGTATTTCTACACCTGTAGGCTCTAAAAATAGTCAGAAAAGATGAGTTAGGTGTTTTTTTGTAGAGATGCAGGAGAATGACGAACACATATTCAAAAATTGGCTTTTATTGCGCGAATGCAGAACAAACTTTTTCTTTGAAATGCAGGCACTGATTTGAAGCATGACCTATAGTAGGATACAGTTAAACAACAGAAGTTAGCAAATAGCACCATTGTCCACAGCGTCCTGTAGCACTCCACTGACCACCACAAGAATAAAAACGACTCGTTGACGTTCGACTATATCAAAGATGCCCAAGGCATAAAACTTTTTAAACTAATTTCAGATAATTAAGATAATTTCTTATGGCCGCTGGAGCAATGAAGCACGCCATGGAACCTAAGTGCACGCAAGCGTAAAAACCACAGAAATTTCCTTCTGCTGATATTGTTGTTACCGCGAGGAATGGAAAAGAACCTTTTTCCGTCCTCCGCGCGATTGCGGCAACCGAAGGCACAGCAGCCCGTCATACTAGCATGTCGCGCTGCAAACGTTGATTTCAAACATATAATTCTTGCGTCCGCTCAAGCATCATGTACATAGGCACTTCTTGTTTACTACAACAATGCAACAGAGGCACGTGAAGTGCTTTCTGCTTACCAAAATCGTCCAAATGCACGCTGGAAAACAAAGAACACGCGTACAGTCCGCCAGCGACTACTGCTGGACACTTTGGGCGGGGCGCGAAGGCGAAAAGGTCACGTGTCGCCAACCGGCATATAGCAGGGCGCGGCGGCTGGATCAAAACCTGTCGCTACCTTTGAAAAATAGAGGAGCCTTAGAAAGATCCGCTCCACTAGACGCATAAAGGCCCAACCACAAGGAACGGATTTTCGGCGCCGGCCGGCGGCACGCGACGGCGGCCGGCGGCGTGGAGAACAATGCGCCGCCGGTCGGCGCCGCAAGACCGAGCAGGCTAAAACCCCTATATATAAAAAGTAGCGACACTCTCCTCCTCCGCCTTCCCTCCTCCTCGTTTCTACTCTCTTTCGCGCTCCTTTTTCGACCGTTGCGCCGCCCTACACCGCTTGAAACACGTGCACTTGTTCACCGCTGATCAGATTCGACGATCGCCGACTGTGTTCATCGCTATCGTCGTGCTCCTCGCCAGTCGGTAGACGCTTCTCGGGCGAAAATGGCGATAGAGCGTGATCGTAAACAAACGCAGCCAGCGCCCGGGGGCTCGACGGTCCACGTGATGCGTCTTGCGCTGGAGTTTGTGGTATAGTAGCGGCGCCTGGTGGCGGCGAAAAACGTCATCTGGGTAGTACCAGCTTGGATATTATTGAGCCCTGGCTGTGGCGACGCACGTTTCTAGCCCGCGTTTTGCGTCGATTCGCACTTTTTTCTGCCCTGTTTCGAGTGCCAAAAGGCTCGTCACTTCTCACAGACCATGGCGACCAGGCTGCGAGCTGGCCGCAGCCTATAGTTATACGAAAACGGACTCTCCGTGTGCCGTGGGACGTAATGCTAGAAGCAGAAGACATCGGCGACGCCGATCCGGAGAGACCTAGCTCAGCCTCGAAAAAGCGTCACCGTCGTTACTGCTGCGTCGTGGGCTGCCATGAACAAAAAAATCGGCTTCCTGAAACACAATGAAATATGTAATGAATGTATTTACTTCGAAAAGTAAACTGATGAAACGAATACTGTACCTAAGCTAGTTTTTATGTGCGTTAACATCATTGTATGTTTATAACCAACCCCTTCTCTTATGCAGGAACCAGGCTGCCAACGCAACCACGCAGAGCAACTGCCTTTTCAAGGGTGCTGCGCTTGCGTTGGTGTGCAAGGGGAGAAGACCAGGTGTGTTCAAATGACCACAAATGGTCGGGCTGATTCGGTGACAATTCACTACCCCACTACGAGCAGCACAGGTCTAGTTGAATGTGCTCATACTTGACCTCAAGCCAGCACGTTGAGGCAGCACAGCAAGGTAGTATTGATTACAGCACATCGATGTTCGAGCATCGAGCGCTGTCATATTAAAAGCTACATCAAGCGAGCAGCGCACGAGCTCGCACTGCAGCGTGATTCTCATGTACGTACTTTACTGCGAGCTTATATGCATTGCATAAGTTATTTATCAATTGCTAAAGGGACAGATGACCGCTGCTACAGCGCAGGCATAATTACTTGTCTAGCGGCATGCAGTCAACAAAGATTGCAGGAGACCCGCCGTTTCGCGGCATGTCGAAAGACCGCTGCCGTCGCGGCGCTTACGATCGTGCGCTCGAGCAGTTCGTACTCCGCGGCATGCTGAAAGACCGCTGCCGTCGCGGCGCGTACCGTCTTGAGCTCGAACAGTTCCGTACACATGTCTGCTTATCGCTGCTGTGAATTCATTTATAGAAAGCATTTCCTCGCGTTTGTGCGCCTGAATCTAGCAGCGTGCAAACCTTACCTGAAGTTCAACTTCACACGTGCGTGACTCGCTTCACTTGCGATTGACACCGCGCTAAAACTTCGCCGCTTATTTCTTGAACGGCGTACACGTATTCGGCGTTGCATAATTTCTTGCCTTTACGCAGCATGCCACCCATGAAAAAATCTTCGGCGCCCGATATTCGCTGCAAGCCATGGTACAACACAACCGAAAGTGGCGGGTCCATATTGTAAACGTGCTTCCCGAAGCAGACGACCGAGCTTGGTACTACCCAGTTTCGGATTGAGGGCGCTTTTTAGCACCATTTTTGCAGCGCCGCCTGGGCAACGCAAGAGCCCCATACCGACGCGGCGTCGGCCTCGGACAGGGTGTGCGAGGAGGCGGCGGCATTCTTCAAAGCGTGACGCTACTTTTTATATATAGACGGTTTTCAGCAACGGCGCACGGGCGCGGCCATGTTTGATCACGTGATTGCGCCGGCATGACTGGCCTTGGGTTGAAGGCCAGCGAAGGAGCCGTACTGCTGTAGTCGTGGGCGACGGTGCGGCAAGCGGCGTTGTTTCGGGTCCACCGATGGACAGCGGCTGGATCGACGACACAAAGCTCTGGCCCATGGTTCAACGATCATGTAAGTGAACCATTGTTTGTCATTTTAACGTTGTATGTGCTCGCGCCGGAGCGCTCTGGCGCTCGATCATCGTGCATGCGCGTCGCTCGTTCGCGCCGAGCGATTCGAGCTCATGGAGGCTTCTTGTGCGGCGTTCACGTCAGTTCGCTAGTTCTTTTTCTTTTTGTGGTTAGTGCGGTGTGCTTAAGCTACGATCTGAGCTGTTTGAAGTAGTTGCCCAGCCTCTCGCGCTTTGCTTGACGGCCTCGAATGTGTATGCTTGAGCGCCGAGTGAAAAATCCGTGTCCGCTTGTGTATTGACGTCTCGCTCGCTGGTATTTTAGCTTCCCACATACGTTGAGGTAAGCGTTTGCCTCGATACTGGTGCACTGATCTCTGCAGAATTCACCAGTGCGGCGGGCACGCAATAGTTTCGCGTAGTTGACTTCAGAGCGGCAGATTGTGATTGTTGGATTGAATGCCCCCGAACGGGTGTTGTTTCATAGTAAAACCCCTGTCACACGGGCACGTTCAATCGCAATTGAGCCTCGATCCGAATCCAGTCGGTCGTGATCCGCAAATCGTAATCGAAGTGTCCGATTTCGATCGGAGACCGACGTAAGCAGCTTCTAGCTCAGTGTGACAGAAAACGAGGTACAACGATAACGAAAGAAATCCGAAGAAATAACCCTCTAAAAAGGCCGTTTTATTTTTTATGCACGTATAATTTTGAAAATCTGTGTGCTGCGTCGACGCCATGCACGTAGTTCTGAGATTTGCAGACGATCAGAATCAGCGGACGTGGCACGTCGTTTACCTAAAATACTGAATGAAAAAGTAATTTTTCTGAAAATTGATTTGTACGTACCTTTACTACCGATTAGGCACGTTTATTATTTGCTTCGGACTTAGTTACACTTAAAGCGTTAGAGCCCAAACAACACGCTCCTGATCCTTGAACTGTGTAGTAGCGATCATTTTCGATTGCGATCGAAAGAGGCCATGTGACAGGGGCATAACTTTGGCTAGCTGTAACTCAAGCGTTTTATAAATGAGAGGTCCCGTTTCAACTTTTCAAACTCTTCATAGGAGAGCAACACCAGCTTAGTAATCAAATATGTATGAATTATTGAAACTCCAGAACTATAATTTATAAATCCAAACGATCAGTTAATATTAGACTGTATCTATCGTGTTATTTTAGTTCTTTCAAACATCTGCAGATGTCTTGAGGAGTAAATAAAAAATCAGCTTTATTTCATTGCCATTTTTTTTTTCATTCCCGCAGTACATACAAATGTTTCTCCCCTATTTCAGTTGTCAACGACTACATGGTCAAGGCAATCGACCAAGATGGGAAGGCTGCACAGGACTACATGGGGTTTGCAGAGGGCATCAACCTTTTTGACAGTGGCAATGTTGGGAAAGCTTTTTGTCAATCCAAGGATGGCATCTGCAGCATAAAGCTGTGTTCCAAGCTGCAGTGTTGGGTAGGGATAGTCCTTGGTTGGACGCCCATCAACAAAGTGAATAGAACATACCTGAAAGAAAAGGGTTATTCATGTAATATTTACAATGGTTTGCTTTTATTTGAACGTAAGAATAAAGGAGTCCACATAAATAAAAAGCACGCACATGGGTAACGCATGCAGTTCTTATTGCAAACTGCCACAAATGTGACAAAAAAAGGCAATAGCAATGTGCTGCCAATGTCTTTTCCATAATCACAAATAATGTCATAATTTCACAGTGTCAAATAATGCCACAATTTCGCGATGTCAAAAGATGCTACGAAAATTAAAGTAAATAATATATATATATATATTCAGCATGCGCTTTGGGGGAACCCTGAAAGACACAAGGCAGAAGGAAACAGTTGATTTGTAGTTACCACTACTTTAAAAATAATGTCAAACTGGTGAGTTTGAAATTATTTACTTTTATTTTCATGGTTTCTCTTGACATTTACGATAAACAATACGATAAACAGGCAACCAACGCTTCTAGCGTTGTTTAAAACAATAATTTTGTGCTACAGCATCAACACAGCTAGCTTTCGCGCACCTGTTGCTGGCCATAAACAACGCCAGGTCTACGTTCTGATCACACCGTGCGTCCGATACAGCAGCGAAACCAACATATGTAAAATCAGACGCGCAGACAGGAATTCGTCAAGCTTAACGATTTAAACATGCGATGCAGATAGCACTTTTCCAATCTTTTCTGCAGGAGTTCTCACCGCGACAACTATTACGCCTTAATTGGCACCGATCCCGGCGCATATATATCACGCACGTGGCGTGTAATTTCGCTTAACGATAAACATCACTGATAGCAGGTGACTGTTCCAATACGATATCGCTAATGCTTGTGTTCTGCCACGGAAACACCTCACGGTGACCTTAATGTATAGCAAGCGCAAGATGGGAAAAGTTTATACACTATTCCGCAAGCCGAGCGCGTTCGCTTATTCGGTACTATGATCTGCCGCTTACTCTTGCCGATGTGCCTTAATTGAAGTTCTTTCTCTGTAGGTTCGCTATCCAGCATTGTCGGGTGAGCTTGTTTTTCTCTCCTTGAGGAAATCGGTGCATGGAAAACGGCCTCGGGCACGGGCAGTCTTGATGCAGCTGTGGCGCGTGTATTTCACACATCGACGTGTTCCACAGCTTAATGTCGCCATCACAGTTTTTGCATCCGACCACAGCACACATTTTCCCTCTTAATCTCCACATGGAGCAGAATATTGTTCGACGTTTGACAAACTGCGCTTGTTAAACGCCGCTGGCTACGCTTTCGCGACTGAGCAATGGTATACATATATAGTTTCGTTTGCGCGCCCAAGGCCAGAGATGTCCAACACGCGCGGCGCTCCGGTGGCGCCATCTGATTTCAGTTGCACAAACCGGCTGCTGCAAATCGTCTATAGGGGTTTTAGAGCAGGCCAGACTGCAGCGCTGACGGCGGAAGTGGCGGTAGACGCAGGAGACAAACAAAATATAGCCTCCCAGATGGTGCACCGTGCCATGTGAGTGAGCTCGGAGGCCATTTACAAAGCGAGCTTCCGGCGTTGTCACAGAACACCCATACAAACGCGAGTGCCTGTGCCTCGTCTGCGTCCCAAACAGCCGATCGCTCGCGCGTGCTCCGGCCATTGCAATGGTGCAGCTTTGTACGGTATCATAGATAATGACGTATACACTTTCCAGACAGGGACATGCAAGGAACGCCGAAATGCACACTTAAGGCCCGTCCACGTTACCGGCACGCCAACTCGCCGTATACGCCGTTCGCGGGTCGCCGTTTGACGGTGGTTTCGCTCGCGAGCGGCGAGATTTCCTTGCCGTAGACAGGATGGGACCGGGACCCATTTGTGCTGCAGCTGTACAGCGAAGTGGCCAATCAGTGACCGAGGGGTGGTCACCCTGGCACCGACGGCAGCCTCACCGCCGCTGATCGTTCGGCGGCGCCGATATCGTCGCTAGGCCTTCTCCGGCTCACTCGAAAGCTTAAGCTGACGGCGCTTCGGAATGAATCACCGACGCTCACCAGCCGCGATATTTTCTCACCATTGTTGTCGCTCTTCCCTATAATTATACACAAAGAAGAAAATGCGCTGATATTAGCGGCGCCGTCGGCTGTGATGCGGGCACAACCGAGCCGGTCGTATGCCGGCTCGGTTGGATTCAAAACGCTCGCCGGTATTTCCATTTGGCGGTCATCTGTCGTCAATTTAGCGTATATCAGTTCGAAACCAGCAAAGCAGTGCATGCAGCTGATATGAAAAACGTACAGGCCATGAAATGAACAAGTTGACGACAAATATTTTGTTGAATATTTGTCATTCAAGAACCTTGTTTACATTTTTGGACATTTACAACGGCCAGGGAAAAACCTCAATGACGCTGTTCTTCGTTCCAATGTATTGCGCAGGAGCAGCTGTGTATTGTGAGTAATTGCTCCGAAATTATAGTCTCAACAGAGAGTAGATATAAAAAGCAGGAGTTCTGCAAGATATAGATTAAAAATGCAAAGATACAATGGAATATACAAATGCGAAGATAAAGCTTGATAAAGGGCAAAAAAGTGTCGCTGGAAACAAAGTTCCCTGCTTGTATACACAAAACCTCGCAACAAGATATTTAAATATACGTATGTCTCCAATAAATCTACGTATCTAAGCAAACGTCACTGTATATAATGTGTCAAACAAGGCAAATAAACATGTTGCACAATCACTTTACGCATAGAAAGACAGACGATCGAGGCAAGAACAAAACTATGATCGCAGAAATCGTTATATGTACTTGGGCCATGCTGCGGTCGCGACAGCACCATATGGGTAGAATAATAGAAGAAGAATGCAGAAATCAATACGAGGATGTGTAATTTAACTGCCTGCACAGCGGCAACAAACATTCTGCACCTAAAATTAAAGAAGGATATTGCTTCGGCTCAAAAAAAGAAGTAAAAGCAGGTATACCTAAAAAGGAAAGAAAAGGACAAACGAAAGCCACAGATGACGCGGCAAGTTGAACTACCCAATATCCGAGAGTGTTTGTTGGGAAACGCCGCGTGGGCCGGGCTTTCAATGAGCTAGGTCGGTCAAAATTGGTTATTGATATCCTCGTTATTTTCGTATTCGCATGATAGTTTTGATCAGTTTTTTCAACACCGACCCGTAACTCAAGGCATGCAGGCAATGGCAACTTCAACCTTCCTACTTGTAGGAATGTATATGGCGAACGATTAATACAATTCACTGGCGCTAAAATCTGGAACACAATTCCACTTGAAATTAAACTTGCCCGCAACTTTAAATTCACTTGTAAAATGCATTTTGTAAGTCTTTCATGTTCTTAACAAAAGTTAAGCTCATGTCCACACTTTTTTACCACTCATCTGGCATAATAAATTTTTTGTGGTAATTATTAATTATTATTAATTATTAAATTGTGCTAATTATTTCGTGGTATCACTATCTTCTGTATTGTTACATTGTATGCCTTTAGCTTTTTATTACTTGTGTACTTAAAATATTTGCAGCTATTTAGCTTTTATTGTCATGTGTATTTAATTAGATAAAATATACTTTAAAAGCCACCCTTTCATTGAATTTGTGTATAGATTCATAATCAAATTAACTGCACCTCTGCCCCTGACATGTAAAAAAAATAAACATGTAATAGATTGGACCACTAACTAGCCACACAGGCTAATGGTCCAAATACTTTTGTAACCATGTTTTTGTATGAAGTTGACTGAATAAACTGAAACTGAAACTGTTACAATAAACGGCAAAAAAGTCTGCGGTTTTAAAAGCTGATGAACAGTCATTCGTTTTCATAATTACGCGTTTATGGACCTGAAGTTTCGCTATCTAAAGGTCAAACTTCACTCGGCGGGGTAGTTTAACGAAGCGGTCAATGACTTCGGATACGGGATGTCGACGTCTCTTTGGGCGTATAGAAGCGCCAGCCCAACCATGCGTTCCTCAGAGATTGTAGAGCGCAAGTAGTTTTTTTAGTAATCTCGTGCTTCAGAATATTCTATCTGCGCTGGCAGTGGTCACTGGAAGGGCGACTAGAATCTGCAGCAGTTTGTACACATTTGGATAGAACCTGCAGTCGCAATGAGAGAGGGCATCTGTTCCTGTGCTAGGGCGCTGGCATGCTGCTTTGTTCGCCCACTTTGTCCGCCATAGTCGCAGTTCTCCCAAAGCAGCCCTCGGATCCACGTCCTGCAAAACAGTTTCGGATATCTGCAATGGAGCATGACGCACAGAGAACTAGGTATAGGGAGTGGCTGGCGCAATGTGTGTATATTGCAGCTGGATATTTCTTGCGAACGAGGCAATACTGGGGCAACTTTCCAAATGGTTCTTCAGATCTGTCTCTCCACAATCAGCTTGCATGCGAAGAAGCGCTCTGAAAATACTAGACTTTTCAGCGGGGACTTTGCTTAAATCCATAGGACCACTGTCCCCATGGCCACGGAGAGCCAGACCTCGTCGCCCGCAAAAAAGAAATGTCTCAATAATAGACCGTTAACTTTTTTCGCATTTCGATGGAGGCGAAATGCAAAAACGCCCGTGTGCTTGCGTTGTAGTGCACGTTAAAGAACCCCAGGTGGTCAAAATTAATGCAGAGCCCTCCACTACGGTGTGCCTAATAATCAGAACTGGTTTTGGCACGTAAAACCACGGAAAGAAGGAGGAGAACCTAACTTTCTTCTTTTTTCTCTGATTTTACTTAGCCTGCCGTGGTCCAGCTTATCGATCACATTATGCGCGCTTCCTGAAAATGTTTGGAGAAAATTATCAGCTGCCAGCTTACAGTCAAGGTTGTATTTAGTAATTTCGTGTGTGTGGAAGATTTTGAGCGCGTGCTTCCGTTTCTGGAACGGCTTGGCCACGAGGGCTCCAGTGCGCGCATGTTGGCCCGAGTTTATAAGAACATTAAGCCCATAAAGTTCCGCAATTGAAAACCTAAAGCACGCCTTTGGAAATGTCAATGCACCTTTCGCATCAAAAGTTTATGACAACTTTACATTCATAAAGTTTCGGAATTGAAATCCATACGCTCCGTAGATCCGCGGCCGCTGCGAGATGCCGCAACGCGCCCGCTCGCTAGTGAAAAGCTCTTGAAAATTCGTGCTCGGATAGGGCTCCTTGCGTTATGTGACTCCAGGTGCAAGGGCGTTGCCACGAAACCCAGCGCGAGCTCGCAATGTTCGTGCCGAAATATCTTTTCGAGACAGACAGACAAAGAACTTTAATGAAGGACCTGAGAAGCTCCGTTGCCCCCTCTCGGGGAGGCCACGAAGCCGCGGGCCGCACCCACGTCGGGACGGGGAGACCAAGCTGCAGCGCCTCATCGTGGGCTCTCTGGACAGCCCAAAATTGGCGTGACTGGTCGGAGCTCCGAAGAGCAGAGCTCCACTCCTCTGCAGAGCTCCACTCCACTCTTTTCGGGCGTGAAAAAGACATTGTAGACAAAATCCAGAATGATTCCCGGCGCCGGTGGTTGTGTTTTTGTCGGCGGTGCATGACAGCCCGAAAAAATTTCCGCGGGGGGGGGGGGGGGGGGGCAGCCCGAAAAAAAATTTCGGTGGGGGGAGGCTGAAGCCCCATCAGACAGCCCATGCACTCCATAGCTTCATACATTAGTTAACGCAGAGGCGCTGGTTGAGGGTAGCGCAATGAGGAGCAAAATATCTGAACGAGAATCGAGAAAGCAAGCCTCGCACAAGTCTACCCATGGCTAATCTTAACCATGCCTGAGTTCCGTGAACAAAGAAAAAAGCTCTGTTCGTAAACTTTTTCACCTTCAGCACACTTAAAAGCAATCCCTAGCATAAAACAAACAGTTCATCAATGACGCGGGTGGCCAGGAAGCTTACCCAGAAAACATAAGATGCGTTGCGAATGCCTCGCCGCAGCAACTCGACGGCCAAGTGTCATGGCGGCGACTGCACCGAGATGCGGGAAAAAAAAAAAGAAAAATAGAAAAGGGTGCGAGAAATACCACGTGAGGGCGCTCAACCAATTGGGAGGCGCGCGGTCGTGCCGAGTGGATCTCAGCATAGAGTTAATGTAACTGGATCTCAGCGCAGCAGGAGCAGTATACCAAAGGATAAGTTAAATTTTTTTTATTATCATTTTTATTTGGTTGATAGAAGTGTTAGGTTAACCGAGCTATCTATATATATATTATTTTTCATGATTTTTTAGTTTCTTCGTTATTTTGGTTGGATGTTAGTAGGTAACGAATAGTTGTATTTTTTGGAAGCGGGTCGTGGCGCCCGTGTTGCATGGTGAAAGCAGTATAGGGCGGCCGTTTTAAACCGTGTTAAGGGAAGCTAGCGGAGGTAGCCGGATAGCGAGATTGCCGTAGGGCTTACCGTGGGGCTTTGTTCAGGTATTTTGGCGGGCTTTCTCGTTAGGTGGGCGGGCGATGGCGCGGCAGGCTAGGAAGGACAGGAGTGATGGCGAGATGGTGCAGTGCGAGGAGTGCAAACGTTGGTGTTATTTGGACGAGACGCACTTCGCCAGTTTAGCCGACGCTGAGGAGGCTAGCTTCGCGTGCAGGCTGTGTGAAGGATTTAAGGGGGCTGTGCAGCGGATATTTATTGGAATTTATTTATTGGAATTACCCTCAGGGCCAGAGGCATTATAGAGGGGAGTGGTACATTTAAAAAGTACAGTACAAACGTTCTTCTGTAAGTACAAAGTTGGCTGAAAAAAAAGAATAAGTAAACAGTACTAGTCGTAACTAAACAAACAAGAATCAGAGCTTGCGAAAAAAGCAGAATTACATAAATAAACAAGTAACAGTACATGTCTTTAGCAAACAAACAAGAATCACACAGTTTGCCAAAAAACGTAATTACATAGTTGGTTGGTTGCACAACAGTAGACTTGAGTTTAAAACGTTATGGAAATGAGAATGATGAACGATGGACGTGATTGATCCTGGAAGATTGTTCCAGTCCTGTGAGGTTCGGGGAATAAATGACTGACTACATGTGTGGGTTGAGCATAGCATGATTCCCACCTTTTGGGAACGATCAGAACGAGTGGAGATGTATGATGGAGGAAGAATAAGGTTGTTGTGCAGGGTGGGACTGTAGTATATTTTGTGAAAAAGACTTATGCGGGAGAGTTTGCGACGACAAGCGAGAGACGGAAGTTCTAAAGAGTCTTTCATTGCAGTGATACTCGCGGTACGACTGTAGTTTCCAAGGATAAAGCGGACAGAATTATTTTGGACTAGCTCAAGAGCTGAGGTTAGTACAATAGTGGACGGGTCCCAAATGGATGCGGCATATTCTAGTTTACTTCGTGTTAGAGTTTTGTAAAGGAGGAGTTTCAATGGGACAGGGGCAGAAGAAAAGTTGCGTCGGAGATAACCTAACGAACGGTTAGCATTACTAATTATTTTGTTAATGTGAACAGACCAGGTAAGAGTGCTAGTTATGTGTACACCTAAGTAGCGATAAGACGTTACGGGTTCAAGAGCGAAGTTGTCAAGCAAATAAGTGGTGGAGCAAGAAGATGTACGAGAAACGCGTAATACTTTACATTTAGTAGTGTTCAGTTCCATTAGCCAGGCTTTACACCAGTTAGATATAGAGTTGAGGTCATTCTGAAGAATTGTTACGTCATTTGGATCCGTAATTTCTCGATATAATACACAGTCATCGGCAAATAAATGAATGTTAGATGTAACGCAATCAGGCAAGTCATTAATATAAATGAGGAAAAGGAGGGGGCCAAGTTCAGAACCTTGCGGTACGCCAGAATGGACGGGACTCAATTGGGAACTAAAAGTGTTAGCCCACACATATTGTGAGCGACCGGTCAGGAAATATTCAATCCAAGAAAGTAGCTTGCTATCGATGTTTAATTTGCTTAATTTCATGAGAAGTAAATTGTGGCAAACTTTCTCAAAAGCTTTTGCAAAATCAAGAAAAATACAGTCAGCAGTGGAACGACGATCAAGGATGGTGTGTAGTTTATGAGTAAATGAAGCCAGCTGTGTTTCACAAGACAATGATTTGCGGAAGCCATGTTGAGCATTTGAAAAAAATGAGTTCGAATCTAGAAACTTTACAATGTTAGTGTACAGGACATGTTCAAGGATTTTACAAGAAATACTGGTTAGTGAAATTGGTCGGTAGTTAAAAGGAGAGTTTTTACTTCCAGATTTATGCACAGGAACCACCTTTCCGATTTTCCAATCAGGTGGTAGGGTGGATTCATCAACGGATTGTTGGAATATCTTTGATAGGATAACACTAGAATATACTTTGGTGCTTTTTAAAAATTTGACATTGATGAGATCAATTCCTGGGCTTGAAGACACTTTGAGAGAGTCGATAATTTTTTTCTACCCCAAGGGGTTCAATGATGATTGGATCCATAGTTAAAGAATTGAAACACTGCAACTCAGGAAATGTCGTACACGTTGACGTAACAAAGTTACGACAAAATATCTCATTTAAAACTGTAGCACAGTCAGTAACCCGAATCGTTTCCCCAGTAGCATCTAGCAATGCGATTTCGCTATCTCTATCGGGGTTGATAGTTCGCCAGAACTTTTTGGGGTCATTACTGAGCGTAGTAGGTAAGGTGACTTGTAAAAAATTTTTGCGGGCTGTCTTTAACGCTGAGACGTAGGCATTGTTCGCCTTCTTGTATGCATCCCACCGCTTTTCAGAGGGAGAGTGCTTGGCCGAACGGAAGAATCGTTTTTTTCTGTTACATAGTCTTTTTATGTATGAGGTGTACCAAGGTGCTTTGGAATGGGAGCAGATGGTGCGCATAGGAACGTGTCTGTCAATTAATTCATGCACTTTCGATGCAAACATATTCCAGTTAGATTCTGTTGTCCGACTTTCGAAACCTTCTAAGAAGACGTCCAAAAAGCTGGACAGCTCATTATTAATAGCCTCGAAGTTGGCTTTGTTGTAATTACGAAGGCTCTTTTTCACTTGGTGTTTCGGAGGCTGGCAATACTTTAATTCAAGGGAGAGGGCTAAATGGTCACTCAGACCAGGTAGGTACGATAAATCCGAGACCATATCAGGACAGTTTGTTAGTACAAGGTCTAGCGTGTTTGCAGCATTGTTCGCTAGCCTAGTAGGCTGCGAAACAATCTGATGGAAAGAAAATACTGAGCAGAGGTTGATGAAGCTGAAACTTTCAGAAGAAAATGGTTTTGATACCGGAGGATCAGAAGACCAGGAAATGTTGGGAAAGTTGAAGTCTCCCAGCAGGAAAATGAAAGCGTTAGGATGACGTGAAGTGATGGCATCGATGGCGTCATGTAGATCGGCAACAAAGCTCGCCGATTCATTGGGTGGGCGATAGCAGACCCCAAATACAAAGCTTTTGTGGCAGATATAAGTATGCGCCCATACCATCTCAAGGACCGTTTTAACTGGGAGATGATAAGACGGAATATTTCGTGAGATAGCCAACATGACACCGCCTCCAACACGTGATTCACGATCACAGCGATAAATGGGAAAGCTGTGCGCGTCTTGAAATATTTCGTTGTCAGCAATGCCTGAGTGAAGCCAGGTTTCCGTTAATGCAATTACGGCTGAATTGCACGTATCAATTGCTGAATCAAGGGAATCACGTTTCTTAACTACGCTTCTGACATTTGCCAGAAGTATAGACACACTAAAAGATGGTATCAAACCACCACATCCCCTCGCGTTTACCTATGTTGGTGTATCGTAATTCGAATGACGTGTGGCAGGTGGAAGTGTACTTCCAGATGGTTCGCTGAAAGTAGAGTTTAGCTCTATAATGCTGTTACCGTCATACTTGTAGCGCATATTGTTAACAATGAGCTGGTTGTACCGCAGCTGGAAGTTAGGTGAATCAGGCAAGCCTTTGGCGAATTCAGCAAGCTTTCTTCTAGCAAGGCGAGTGGCGGCAGAAAAGTCTTCAACAACAGACATATTCTTCTCTTTAAATTTTGACCTTTAAATTTTGACCGTGATGCTAGCACATTTCCTCTGACTTTAAAGGAAGAAAACTTTATAATGACAGGCCGACACTTTGACGGTGTGAATTGGCCCAAACGGTGTGCACGTTCAATCTCGGATTCCGAGACTTTTCTACCCAGTGCAGAGGATAACACGTCAAGCGCTTTCTGCTCAGTCTGCTGCCAAGTTTCACGTGCATCGGGAATACCGTGAATAAGCAGATTATCACGCCTGGGCCTATCTTCTAGGTCGTCCAGGCGATTTTGGATCGAAGCTTGCTGAGACGTCAACCGTGCTGAAGTATCTTGGACAGCAGCGAAGTTATCACTTAAGGAACTAGATTCGTTACTTTTACGCTCGAGAGTTTCTAGACGGGTAAGCATGCCAACAAGCCTAGTTTCTAATGTTTCCTGATTAGATTTTATGATCTTTATTTCTGCTATAGCTGCTGCTTGACCAGTAGAAAACTGTTCTGAGAGGTCCTTAATGCTGTCATTTGTGTTTTTCAGCATCTGCATCATGGTCGCTATCTGGGCCTGCTCAGAATCACTTACAGTTTGAGTAGCTCGAGTGCGGGATGGACCAGGGTTCGATTCAATATCACCACAACATAGAAGCAACAAAGAAGAATCAGAGCAATTGCACAAAGTTTCACAAAGCACCCGTGGGCATGGGAGCATTACCAGGCATCGGTTGTCTGACCTTCTAGCAAATATAGAAAAGCAGTTACACACCTGCGGGGCGTAGAAAACGAAGGGGTTAGCCATGTTTCCGTGCCAGTTGCTTCCATGCCCACTAAACATCCAACAGTGCGGCAGGGCATATATACAGGGGGCGGAACTTGAATCCAGCGTTGATCTCGACGACTTGATACCACGGAGATAGTTGATCCGAGGAATGACATCGGTGCATGCGCACACGCCTTCCAGAGGGAAGCATTGCGCGGGCTTTTTCAGGAGCGACACTGTCAAGGACGGAAGGGCAGCCGGCGATGCGATCACTTCGCGGCGGATAGAAGGGGAATGGGCAGCTATAGTGTGGAGGAGCTCAAAGGGGAGCTGAAGGTGGAGCGAGAGCGGAGGATTGAGCTCTAAACTCGGATTGGCAAGTTGCTTAAAAGGGAGGGGGGCGAGGCCAACCTGGTTAAGCGAATAGCTGGTGAGCTACAAGAAGAACGGGAAAAGCGGGCCGTGCAGGAAGAGCGGGCGGAAGCGCTAATGGCACAGGCGGCGCGTAATCCCGGGTCGGAGCAGCGTCAGGCGGACGGCGGGGACAGCGCGTAGTCTCCGGCAGAGGCATGCTATGAGAGCAGGGAGGGACATCTAGGGGTCGTAGAACAGCGGGCGAGAGCTGGCGGCAACACGGGGGCTCCACAACGCTACAGCGATGTAGCGCGGGAGGCTTCGGGTGGGACGGGACGAGCGGCAGGGAGCCCGTCGCCGCGTGTCAGTGGCGCACGGCGGGTGGAGGACCAGCTAGCGCGAACTGGAGGACAGCAATCGCAGGCGGGAGGCGAACGTGTAGAGCGAAGGGTCCTGGTGGTGGGGGACTCCAACGTAGCGAGGGTTGAGGAGGGCGTCCTTACAAAAGTGAAGGCAGACGGGTGGGTGAGGGTGGAGGCCCAGTCAGGGAAGTACATGGTTGACGCAATGGCAGGAGCTCAAAAGGTTGTATGGGACAACATGGAGCATGAAAATCTGGTCGTTATCTATGCTGGTCTCAACGATGTGCTGAAGGGAAGGAGCCAGAACCTAAAGTAACAGTTAGAGGTCGGGTTGCGTAAATTCAGAGAAGCCTCTGCGAAGGTGCATGTGACCACACAACGCCACAATCCCAGAGGTGCAGGGCCAGGCTAGCGGGATGGGACGGAATGTGGTTGAGGCTAACCGGGTCATTAGGGATCTGAGCCGACCACTTGGGTACGGCGTAATGGACGTATAAACCGGGACGTATACGAGCCTGGCTCCCACCCTTTTGCACAGGATGGCATTCACTAGAGTGGTGCCATGGGCAGGAGGGTAGGTAGTAGGATAGGCCGCCCTACACTGGTGGCCTCAGAGCCCTGAGGCCACCAGTGTAGACAAAGACGGACCCGGAGAGGCCCCAAGATTCAAGAAACGTAGAGTCTGCAAGAGAAGAAATAGACGTAAGCACCAGTGGCAAGGTTATTCGGACATGTATATTAACATGCAAGGTGGCAGGAATAGGCTGAAGTGGGGGGAAATAGACGAGCAACTAAGGCAGGAAAAGCTGATGGTATACGAGTTTGTGGAGACACATCTTAGGGACTTGGAGCAACCACCCTGTAATCCCTGACTACACATGGGAATATTGCAATTGACCCTTTTCGCGGAGCAGTTTGCTCTAGAAGAACGAGATGGCGCTTTCGGCGGCGCGCCATACGTTGCCTCAGCGAATGCGCATGAATACGAAACCATTACTGCTTCTGTCCTGCTACTGTACGATCAGCTGTCGGAAATGCAAACTGGGTGTTCGCTAATTCACTGTGCCCAATTCATGCTGCAAAACTATGTAACGATAAAGGGAAGACGCGTGCGGTAGTTCGGTGCAAAAATACTGATTCACATATAAAGGAATGGAATCAGCCTGTGTCGCCGCTGCTACAATAGGACGGCCTGTGTTGCCGCCCTTCGCGATGCACTTCTTACCTCGAGGATCAAAAAAGATAATTAATCCGCCAGAGGTGTATAGCTAACATCCAAAGAAAGGACTTCAACTCCGGAACGTCGGCACTTAAGAAGGAGTACCGCTCGTTACTTAAGTGCTGCATATGCTTTAACACCGTAAAATGGGGTTACAACCGTTTGTAAATGTGAGCATATACTCGCTCCTGCGACTATGTTTGAAACAGTTTATAAAGATTAACGAGCGGTCTGATCGCGAAGTAAACCGACTGCATGGTTTGCATACCACTAGAGATAGGTCAATGGCCACGCTACATTCGATGCTTATATCTCCGTGTACAGCACCCCGTAGCTAGCTAGACACACTGCCGGATTCCACTTATAACAAGCTGTTTGTAAGCTCTGCAGACTGTTTAGAATTAACGTGGCGCGCCTGGCCGGCTCGGCCGCAGGGCGCCCGCCGTGGCCGACCGATCTAAAAAGCGATAACAGAGCCGCCGCTGCCTGCACGATCTGTTGCTACACTCCGCGGCGGGCGATGCTCCCACCTCCCCTTCTAACCACCATAGCGCGGGTGCGGTCAAAGGATGGCACCACCCTGAACGGCGGCGCTGGCATCGAGGCACCCTTAGGGTGCTTCGATGCCCAGCGCCGCCGTCCAGGGTGGAGACAACCCCGCTGGCGCCGCCATATTGAGTCACACGAGCTGAGACTCAGCTACGCTTGCGTTCATAAATAGTGTTACTCGCGGCGCACTTCCAAGTGCTTTGCCTTGATGAGGATTTTTTTATCGGTATCGCATCTGCACATCTTTATAACCAATAGCCGTTAACTCGTCGAAGGTCCAAGACGTAATTGTATGGGGCCGGGAACATGCCCCAAGTTGCCTAATTCAATTTACATTTAACATGCCGTGTGTATGTTTGAAATACGCACTATTTTTTTTTTTTGCGCTTCGATGCTTGGTATATAAGGTTTGCGACCCCCTGTGTGTGGAAGTTTTTCTTTTCCGCTGTTGTATTTTGGTTTACACGTCACGCCTCCTTTACCGTAGCCAGCCACTCGCGTACGGCGGTTAGTTTCCCTTTAGGGTGCCTCGATGCCAGCGCCGCCGTTCAGGGTGGTGACATCCTTTGACCGCACCCGCGCCGCCGCTTTCTCGCTGCGACGCCATCTTGAGTCACAGCGAGCGGTTGCGAGTGCTTGGTGCCGGTGCTAAGTTCGAGACACAGTGCGCGCGGATGCTTCGCTGACGCTTCTACTTGCTGGACAGTGTTCAGCCGCATGAATGACAAGCTTGTCAAGTGCATCGAGTCGACATGATGGGCTGTTGTGTTCCCAAGTGCACCGGATCGACGCGTAAAGGGCTTCGTTGTTTACGCTTCCCCCGGGACCCCGAGCGAAGGAAGAGATGGGAAGCCCAAGTAAAGCGGTATCACTGGAAGGCAACGGATAGCTCCTACATTTGCGAGGTAAGTGTCAAGAAAGTTTAGACTATCGCACCGTGTTTTTCATTTAAATAAGAAAGTATTCTCTGATCCTCGCTCACGAACTAAGAACTGCACCGAAGCTGTCTGAGTAGCCTATGGTTTGCGAGCGCGCGTCTTTTGCGTTTTGCCGTTTTGATCGGCGCAATCTATGCGAGTAGTACCCTTATTTTAAGGACTGACGAAAATGCTTCGCCGCGAAATAGCCTTACATTAGCTACAAATCGTCATGTAAACCACCTATTTTACTTTTTTCACGGGAAGCACACATCGTGTGTCTCTTGTTTCTTTTTCCCTCAGTTTATTTTTTCGCTACTGGTTATTTGGGACTAAAGAACGCAGTGCTTCTTCTGGGGAGAGCGGCTGTTGTGTACGTGGCAAGCGAAGCATTGTGATTTTCTCTATTCTCAGCAGATATCTTGCGGATCTCAAGTTGTTACGTTATATAGCTGATCTTTTAGACGAATATATTTGTAGCGTGGTGCTCGTAAGCCGATGGTTATTCTTGCTCATTCCCGATCGTAGTGGGTACTGTGACGGTCTTTAAATGCCTGTGCACGGTATGCCCAGGTGTAGTAGAGTTAAGGGGCATCATGGGACCAAAATGTTTCGGCGCTTTCTGGCATGGTGTCTGTTGTAGCCTGTGCATTTCTTCGAAACGTGTGAAGCGAGGTAATACAGCATTACTTCTGCGAAAATTTATTTTTAAGCACTGTAATGGGTTCTCTAGCTGTATTTACAAGGCAACTTTTCATATCAATAATCACTTTTGTTGTTTTAATTGTACTTAGAAACACTTTGAAGAGGACCAGTATGAGGGAAATCGACAGGATGGGCGCCGTCTGTTAAAGTCAACAGCCTTACATCATCATGGACTATATTTTCGAAGTGAAAAACATTGCTAATCTGTATTTGACTGTCTTAGTTTCATTTACGGTTTTTGTACGCGATATGTATGCAGTGTTGTTTATTTTTTCAATGTAGTTATCAGTGTTCCAATGGTTATTTATAAAATGTTCTGTACTCACCATCGATGTGTTTGGCTGATGCGACGTATTCGATGGTAGCTGATGTATTCTGGCTGGATATCTTGATTAATATTACCCGCGGTTGCGTTTTCTTGTTTGCATTCTTGTTTTCGATTTATATTGTGTGTAGTAAGGTTGATGTACTCACTTGAACCCCCCACCCCATGTAATGAATAAATAAAAAAAAAAACTCACTATCCCGAATTGTGTGTCGAGCCTACCTTGCGAATTTTTTTAATCTCGTCTTTCAACATAACCTTCAGGCGCCACACAGTACGTATAATTTTTCATGGACATATCTCTTTCATGATTGGTTGTACTAGACATTATAAGTAAATGTATTTTGTGCATCGTTTGGTTTCTTGTGTGTACTACGCAAGATTGACACAGACAAGTTACGTTACATGTTTCTCTACAGCACTAACTAAACCTTATTTGACATCGCAGTTATTTTTACACCAGCTTAATCCTGTCAGCACACAGTTTTGTGGGCAAAAAAAGCAAAATTGCGCGTAGATATCGTCAAATAATTGCAACGAACGCAAAGAGCACGCGCAACACAAGGGAAACTAACCGCCGTGCGCGAGTGGCTGGCTACGGTAAAGGAGGCGTGACGTGTAAACCAAAATACAACAGCGAAAAAGAAAAGCTTCCACACACAGGGGGTCGCAAACCTTATATACGAAGCATCGAAGCGCAAAAAAATAAATAAAAAATAGTGCGTATTTCAAACATACACACGGCATGTTAAATGTAAATTGAATTAGGCCACTTGGGGCATGTTCTCGGCGCCATACATTTACGTCTTGGACCTTCGACGAGTTAACGGCTATTGGTTTGAAAGATGTGCAGATGCGATACCGATAAAAAAATCCTCTTCAAGGCAAAGCACTTGGAAGTGTGCCGCGAGTAACACTATTTATGAACGCAAGCGTAGCTGAGTCTCAGCTCGTGTGACTCAATATGGCGGTGCCAGCGGGGTTGTCTCCACCCTGGACGGCGGCGCTGGGCATCGAGGCACCCTATTTCCCTTGCGTTGCGCGTGCTCTTCGCATTCGTTGCAATTATTTGACGATATCTACGCGCAATTTTGATTTTTTGCCCACACAACTATGTGCTGACAGGATTAAGCTGGTGTAAAAATAACTGCGATGTGACAATAAGGTTTAGTTAGTGCTGTAGAGAAACATGTAACGTAACTTGTCTGTGTCAATCTTGCGTAGTACACACAAGAAACCAAACGATGCACAAAATACATTTACTTATAATGTCTAGTACAGTCAATCATGAAAGAGACATGTACATGAAAAATTATATGTACTGTGTGGCGCCTGAAGGTTACGTTGAAAGACGAGACAAAAAAAAATCGCAAGGTAGGCTCGCCACACAATTCGGGATAGGGAGATTTTTTAAAAATTTATTCATTACATGGGGGGGGGGGGTTCAAGTGAGTACATCAACCTTATTACACACAATGTAAATCGAAAACAAGAATACAAACAAGAAAACGCAACCGCGGGTAATATTAATCAAGATATCCAGCCAGAATACATCAGCTACCATCGAATACGTCGCATCAGCCAAACACATCTATGGTGAGTACAGAACATTTTATAAATAACAATTAGAACACTGATAACTACATTGAAAAAATAAACAACACTGCATACATATCGCGTACAAAAACCGTAAATGAAACTAAGACAGTCACATACAGATTAGCAATGTTTTTCACTTCGAAAATATAGTCCATGATGATGTAGGGCTGTTGACTTTAACAAACGGCGCCCATCCTGTCGATTTCCTTCGTACTGGTCCTCTTCAAAGTGTTTCTAAGTGCAAGTAAAACAACAAAAGTGATTATTGATATGAAAAGTTGCCTTGTAAATACAGCTAGAGAACCCATTACAGTGATTAAAAATAAATTTTTGCAGAAGTAATGCTGTATTACCTCGCTTCACACGTTTCGAAGAAATGCACAGGCTACAACAGACACCATGCCAGAAAGCGCCGAAACATTTTGGTCCCATGATGCTCCTTAACTCTACTACACCTGGGCATACCGTGCACAGGCATTTAAAGACCGTCACAGTACCCAATACGATCGGGAATGAGCACGAATGACCATCGGCTTACGAGCACCACGCTACAAATATATTCGTCCAAAAAATCAGCTATATATAACGTAACAACCTGAGATCCGCAAGATATCTGCTGAGAATAGAGAAAATCACAATGCTTCGCTTGCCACGTACACAACAGCCGCTCTCCCCAGAAGAAGCACTGCGTTCTTTAGTCCCAAATAATCAGTAGCGAAAAAAGAAACTGAGGGGGAAAAAAAAGAAACAAGAGACACACGATGTGTGCTTCCCGTGAAAAAGTAAAATAGGTGGTTTACATGACGATTTGTAGCTAATGTAAGGCTATTTCGCGGCGAAGCATTTTCGTCAGTTCTTAAAATAAGGGTACTACTCGCATAGACTGCGCTGATCAAAACGGCAAAAGCCTATGCGACGCGCGCTCGCAAACCATAGGCTACTCAGCATCGGTGCAGTGCTTAGTTCGTGAGCGAACGTAGGTACGTGAGCGAGGATCAGAGAATACTTTCTTATTTATGAAAAACACGATGCGATAGTCTAAACTTTCTTGACACTTACCTCGCAAATGTAGGAGCTATCCGTTGCCTTCCAGTTATACCGCTTTACTTGGGCTTCCGATCTCTTCCTTCGCTCTGGGTCCCGGGGGAAGCGTAAACAACGAAGCCCTTTACGCGTCGATCCGGTGCACTTGGGAACACAAGAGCCTGTCATGTCGACTCGATGCACTTGACAAGCTTGTCATTCATGCGGCTGAACACTGTCCAGCAAGTAGAAGCGTCAGCGAAGCATCCGCGCGCACTGTGTCTCGAACTAAGCACCGGCACCAAGCACTCGCAACCGCTCGCTGTGACTCAAGATGGCGTCGCAGCGAGAAAGCGGCGGCGCGGGTGCGGTCAAAGGATGGCACCACCCTGAACGGCGGCGCTGGCATCGAGGCACCCTAGGCACCCTACGCCCTCGGGAACGAGAGCGCCCTCTGGAGAGACTGCGTTGTCGACCAGTTGGCGTGACGGAGCGCTCCCTCCTGGGGGCTCCCGCCGCGCTGGAGTCACGTGGCCGGTTCTGCTTGGCCAGCTGTTGCTGCTGGGGCTTGTTCTTTGCGCGCTTGCGGCGCCGCCGGCGTCTTCGTACGACGTATGGGACTTTAAAGCGCTGCTTACACGTTTTGTCCGCCGTAAGATGCGGGCCCCCGCAGAGGGCGTATCGGGTGGGAAGTCTAGTCCGCAGCCTCGGCAATCCTTATTGGTGGGGTCGGGGCAGACGTCCGCACGATGTCCCAAACCGCCACACGCGTAGCACACCTCGGTTTGGCGTTTGTAGAGCGTGCAGCGCAGAAGGCTGACGCCGCAAATGACATAGTTGGGCACTTTCATGCCGTCGAAGAGGACGACCACTGTTGTGGTGTTCTTGATGCGTTTGATTTCCAGAAGAGGGAGATAGCTTAGGATTGAAGTTTAGTAAAGAAAAATCACCAGTCATGTTTTTTAATGATAATCAGGGCAGCAAGCATAGGATACAGGAGGTTACGCTGGAGGTGCATGGTGGATAAGTACAAATATCTTGGAGTGTGGATAAACATTGGGACTGAGTACCTAACGGAACATGAAAAATATGTAACGACAAAAGGTAGCAGGAATGCAGCTGTGATGAAAAATAGGGCACTGTGGAATTACAATAGGTACGAAGTGGTGAGAGGGATTTGGAAAGGGGTGATGGTCGCTAGTTTGACTTTCGGCAATGCGGTCCTGTGCATGAGATCAGAGGTTCGAGCAAGGTTCGAAGTTAAGCAGCGAGGGGTAGGTAGACTGGCTATGGGAGCACACGGAAATACACCAAATCAGGGGGTACAGGGTGACATGGGATGGACGTCATTCGAGGGCAGGGAAGCTAGCAGCAAGATAGAACTTGAGGAGCGATTGAGAGAAATGGCAGAAAAGCGGTAGGCAAGGAGAGTTTTCAGTTATTTGTATATGAGGAATGTTGACACAAAATGGAGGAAGCTGACCAGAAAATTGTCAATCAAATATTTGGACTGCAGAGCACCACGACGAATCCCATGGCCGGGATTCGGCCGGTGCAAACCAAGAAACAGCGGTCAAGAAAAAGGTTAAAGAAATAGAGAGGGGTCTATGGAAAACAGGGATGCAGACGAAATCAGCACTGGGAACATACAGAACTTTCAAGCAAGAAATTGCGAAAGAAAATATCTATGATAATTCTAGGGGAAGCTCTTTGCTGTTTGAAGCCAGGGCGGGAGTATTGCGGACTAAGATGTACCGATCGAGTCAAGTACCAAGGTATAGACACGTTGTGCGGTGCGTGTGGAGAGGAAGAGGAAACGGCTGAACACCTCATACTTTTCTGTAAAGGCCTTATCCCTACAGGGCAAAGCAACGGGTCTGATTTTTTTCAAAGCATTGGCGTTCAGGGACAGTGGAGGCAAAATAGACTTTAAGCGGGTAGAAATAACCAAACGGAGGTTATCTGATTGGTGGCTAAAATCAAGGCAGGGGTGAAATTTCATCCTCCACAAAGTACAAAATATGTTATTAGTCACGGCTAGGTGGCGTGTGCTACCGCCCGATTTAAAGGGTTCTGTCTCATCCATCCATCCGACGCTTCTCCCCTACCTGCTCTCATGCTCCTCGCCTATAGCTACGGCGGCAAGATAAAAGAATATCGCTCGCTACCTTTAGTTTATTAAGGGGGCTTAATTGTTTTTGAGTTACTGTATTGACCCTTTTCGCGGTGATCCCGTAGGCGCTGCCATGTTTGATCACGTGGTGACGCGTCCATTGCTTGCCTCGGCTACCTCTGTTGCCTTCGTGTGTTTACAATTGGGGGGGGGGGGGGGGGGGTTTACACTTGCTGAAGGCCTTGACTATTTGGGGAACGCACCTATTTTTCAGTAATTATTTTCGGTAAAGTACGGAAAGATCAAAAATTGTTTTGGAGGGGGGCGGGCCCCTAGCCCCCCCCCCCCGACTACGGGCCTGGATGTAGATGACGCCCGGTGCGGCTCAGAGGCGGTTATTGCGTGGACGACACGAAGCTTTGGCCACAGCTTCAGCTAGGACACCTAAAAGCGCTCTCAGAGCTCATTAAGCTTTGTCCAAATGCCGCGAGCAGCGTATATGGTGCTTGTTCTAAAAGCGAGGATAAAAATGTCTACCAAGCTATCCAAACTTTCCAGGATCAGTGTGTTTTCCTCTTCGTTCTTTGTTTGGCAAATACTTTGAAGCAGCTGCTTGTCACGTTTCTGACTCAGTGAAGTTTGTCGTTGTGGTCACTATGTGCTTATTTTCTACCCAATTGCTCGCGGGTGTGCTCAGTTGCGATAGATTTGTTTTCGTCATTTCAAGCATGTACTAGGAGCTTGTATGGCTGATAAATCTAGCAAAAAATTATGGCTGAGGCAAAAATTATTTTGCCTCAAAAGTTATCATAATCAGAGCGTGGTTTTGGCACGCTCTGATTATGAGGCACGCCGTAGTGGGGGACTCGGAATAATTTGGACCACCTGGGGTTCTTTAACGTGCACCTAAATCTAAGTACACGGGTGTTTTCGCATTTCGCCCCCATAAAAATGCGGCCGCCATGGCCGGGATTCGATCCTGCGTTTCGTGCATAGCAGCCCAACAGCACACAAAGCTTGGAACGTAGCTGTTCGGTACTTTGTAATAGCTTGCAGCAAAGATATATTATCGCTAGTAACTGACTTACTACTGTGGACCATCACGAAACATTCAGCTTCGACCAGCTATTCAGCTATTGTTCTACTACCATAGAACAATAGAACATTTACATGGGCGCGACAAATCAAGGAAGCCCGACTCACCGCCACCGGATAGCGAGCGAATATGTTCACCCCATGCTATGATACCATCGCCTAGTCGTTCACACGAACGGTGGCGCGTTCGAACGATCCGTGTTCGTCCATACCGGTGCCCCGCTCCGAGCCACGCGAGACGTCTCGCGAAGCGTGGATCGGCGCACGCGCGGGACGTCCGCGTCGCTCACCGATCCCACCAAAGAGAGAGCGCCTTCGACCTTTTTCTCCCAAGTCACCCCGCCGTTCGGTGGCGTTAGCATCGCGACATTCGCGCCATCTCTCGCAATGCGCCGCAACCACCACGACCGCCGCTGGCACTTAGCCACGCGGTGAAGCCGGATTACAGGAGACGCGTGAGAGTTGCGCATCCCCACATCCCCCAACCTTAAATCACTACACATACTCCGGCGAAACATGTCACAAGGTCTATCAACGCGCGCGTCGCGAACAAAGTTAGTACATGCGACAGTGGCCGCGCCGAGGAAATGTCCACACGTTTTCCATAACATGCGAGCCGACATTGTCTCTGGGGTTCACCGCTGGCGTCCTTTGGTCACAGCACCAGCTCTGCAGATTCGACGGCAATACTTCAGCCCAGGACTCCGGAAACGGCGACGCAGAAGTCGGCACGAGCAAGCGTCGCTCACGCCGACGCGCCCTGCTGAAGAGAGCCGCAGTAGCCGTTGGTGACTGCCGGTTCTTGTCCCAGCCGCCGATGGTTGCGAGCCGGACATAGGCGGCCGCCGAAGTCGCTGCACCGAATTGGCCTGGGGTAGCTCGATTGCAGTCCGGGGCGGCAGCGCAGACGATGTGCAGGTGACAGCAAACCAGGGGTGACTCCGCTCAGGCTGCGTACATTCGACGCACTCGACAAACACTAAAGTAGTGCAAGGGAGAGGAATTCTGCATACGCATCGCCCACGTGGTACGATGTGCAATTCGGCTAGCAAAAATTTCGGATGGCATTTCAGATGCTAAGTTCATGTGAACAAAGCTTGCTTTCTTGAGTCGAACGAGTAATTTCAATTCGTGCGAGGCGAACTAATGAGGGAAGCAATGTGCGACAACCTCAACACCACGGTCGACCAGGTTGTGTCCCTCAACGTACGACAGGCGGCTTTGTAAAGCCTTAGGCCTAATGCGTCGCTACCTTGACAACAACCGGCATCAAAAAAAAAAAAAACATCACCCAAAATTGGCACAACTGGCAGCCGCGAGGAGACGTTAGCTCTGTGAGGTGGTCCTACCCCGCTCGGTGCACACAGCATCCGAGTTGACGGCGCCCACCGTCCCAGACAGTCTCGGAGCGCCCGGTGCCAGGCCGCAATACCAGTCAGCCTTAGCGGCACCCGTGGCCACCCAGCTCCCTGAGCCGCGACTTCCGAAGTCAAAGAGATAGAAGAAGCTATTTACATAAGAAATTCGGACCACCCACGAGGCTTCCGTACTCACTCGCTTCAGGCTTGCCAATGCTCCGCGGTCGCTAGGCCTCGCTCTCCCAGGATGCAGACCACGTGGCTCTCGTACCGAACGAGTGTACTTCAGCAAACACTCGCGAAAAGGCTTATCAGGTTGAAAAGTTCAAACACGCTACAGCGACCGTCGCTCGCTCAGAAAGCATGCCACCGACACTAGCGATCAAACGCTTCGGTTGAAACATCTCGAACCGAGCAAAACTGTTAAATTATTGTCCGATGCCCCAAGAGCCCACGTTTGCAGCCAGATGAGGGGTCTCACACATGCTCTTGGGACAAAGGAACTACAACACAGTAGTGCAAACAATCAAAAGGGCATTTATTGCACCTTTCATACACTAATACATACTACTAGAATTACTACCAATAGAATATTCACATGAGCGCGCGACAAATCAAGGAAGCCCGACTCACCGCGACCGGATAGCGAGCGAATACGTTCGCCCATGCAATGACACCATCCCCTAGTCGTTCACATGTACGGTCACGCGAACGGTGGCGCGTTCGAACGATCCGTGTTCGTCCATACCGGTGCCCCACTCCGAGCCACGCGAGACGTCTCGCGAAGCGTGGATCGGCGCACGCGCGGGACGTCCGCGTCGCTCACCGATCCCAACCCAAAGAGAGAGCGCCTTCGACCTTTTTCTCCCAAGTCACCCCGCCGTTCGGTGGCGTTAGCATCGCGACATTCGCGCCATCTTTCGCAATGCGCCGCAACCACCACGACCGCCGCTGGCACTTAGCCATGCGGTGAAGCCGGATTACAGGAGACGCGTGAGAGTTGCGCATCCCCACAATTTAGAAATTTGCGGTCTAGATCTATGTTTATCCTTTTGTGAACTGGTTTCAAAGCTGAATGAGTGTACTGCTCGTGTTCACGCTTGCTTTCGTCTGTGTATTTGGCCATGGTGATAGGGTGCGAAGCAAGACGTAAGCTGATCCGCCCTCAAAAACGCGCCGCATCGCTCGCGTACTGAGATTTAGGTGCACGGCGGGTGGTCAGCATAAATCTGGAGTGCCCCTCTCGGGTAGCGCAAACGGGATACATTACGGCCTTTTCACCGTGTATCCGAGACGATGAAAACCTCCAAAAGAGGACGGGAATAGAAGTTTGCTCTAGAAAACGGCGTATATCTAGTCTAATGTCTAGCTTGAATCCCCCCCCCCTTTTTTTTTTGACGGTCTAAATCTGCGGGAGCGGCCTGCAGCTCTGCCCTAGGGCAGGGCTTTCAGGACCTAGTGAATAATGTTCTGTCTGTCTGTCTGCATTCTAAATCTCATCCTTGTAATGCATGTAAATCTGCATTCTGAAACGTCGCAAAAAAGTCTAGAATAGGGATTTTCAAATACCTAAAGGATCTCACCGAAAACACTGTCAAAATCATTTTGAATACGTTTTCGAACCGTCGTGAAAAATCCGGTTCCGTGTTTTGCTCTCGTTTATTGCAGCTTAGCTTTACTTTTTGGTACAGTGTGCAACTGGAAAAGATCAGCGCAAGCAACCGGCGATTGGAGCGGCGAAATTGCGACGCGTGGCGTTGCAGCTGACGAGCAAGCAATTATCTTTAAAGAGCTAGACCCTGAAACGATTTTGATGATTTTGTACAAACGTACTGAATCGTTATAGGGTATGTCCTTATGGTCATTAAGCGGGAAATTTAAGCGCGCTGCATAAAGCGTGTAATTTATTATGTACTGTAAAATAAAGAGCAGTGGGGATGGGCGATGAGAGAGAGATGGAAATAATATTAACGATTAGAATTCATTTATTATCTCATTCATTAAGTATCCATCATTTTCTTCCCACTGCCGCCCAATTCATGGTCAATCCCCGTAGTGCGTTGTGCTATATCTATAGGCACCAAACCAAACCAAATCGGTGCTCGATCGGCTGTGCTACTCTCGCTGCTCTATCGGTTCTAGTCGCGAAGTTTACTTCCTAAAGTGCTTCGTGACATTTGGCGGAAGGGAGGGACCTTTCGCAACTTGGAACTGCGAAGCCGGACGATCCTGTCACATATCCCATGCTGAGGAGACTAGTCCTACCGATCTAACCAGGCACCGCCGCCGGTCGTCTGTTCTGTGCGCCACGCCAACGGGATCTCCATATTCAATGGCTGACGATCAAGACGTAGAGGACTGGCTGTCATCGTACGACCGAGTGAGTACCCACAACAAATGGAATGAAGCTGACAAGCTTGGTTACGTACCATTCTACCTTTCCGGGGTCGCCCAGCTTTGGTTCCGAAACATGAGGCTGGCTTTTCCACCTGGACAGCATTCCGAACGAAACTTCAAGAAGTCTTCGGTCGCCCTGCTGTGCGCAAACTTCGGGCTGAACAACAGCTTCGCTGTCGTGCCCAACAAAAGGGCGAAAACTTACAAGCTACATTGAAGATGTAGTTGACATTTGCGGCGTGTCAACCGCTATGACTGAAGATGACAAGATCAAGAACATATTGAAAGGCATAGATGACGCCTTCCAAATGCTCTTGGCAAAGAATCTTCAGACGGTCAACGACCTCATAACGCTTGCCAGAGCTATGCAGAGCTAGGCAAACAACGGCTTTCTACGTGCCGCGCTCTCGCTCCAGACGTCGCGGTTTCAGCTTGAGTGACGGTGTCAGTGCTACTCCTTGTAGTTCAGCAATCTTCTACCAAATCAAGCAATTTGTACGATAAGTGACACGCCAACTCTCTCTTCTGCCAGCCAGTCACCCTTGTCTCCCGATCTCCGTCAGGTGATACAAGAACAAGTCGCTAACGCCGTACGTACCTCTTGCTCATCAACCGCCTCCTACGCCTGTTCCACTTACGTACGCTGCCGTTGTCACGAATCCAGGCCGCCGCCGTCTGCAGCTATTCAATCCAGACCTACCAGAGACTTTCCCTCACCTCCGCAAGTAGCGGCAACATGTGCGCCTACAAGCAGCTACTGGCCGCTACAGCAGCCCGTGCGCCCACCTCGCCAATATTCCATCAGTCTCGCCCGCTTCTCAATCCATGGCGCGCCCGTGACAACCGCGGTTCATTGCCGTTCATGCGTTGTAGACATGGGAGCAGCAATATCAGTGATTTCGGACCAGCTTCTTCTTAACTAGAAAAGTCGCGACGCCATATTCTGCATTTCATTACGTACAGCAAGCGCTGCGCCGATGAACCTCAGGGAAGCCTACCGTGTATGTTGTTATAAGTGGTACTTTATACCGTGTTGAGTTCGTTGTTCTGCCCCGCTGCTCACATGCCATGATTTTAGGATGGGACTTTCGGTCGTCTCATCATGCCGTTATAGTTTGTGCCCGTGCTGAACTCGCGCTGTCGCCATTCGCAAAACGTTTTTGAAGATACTGCTGACGCTTGCGGTCGGCGTATACGGAAACAATATCCCACGCAGAAGGGGGCGCAGAGCTGCACGCCTTGGCTCTCGCCGCAGGCCCTTTCGCCAGCATGGGCGCTCAGCGCAACGTTGGCTTCTGAACTTGAGGTTACCCTGCCCCCTTTTATTTTCATCTTTTTGAATCTCTCTTCATTGAGAACAATGTGTGAGAAAGGGTGCGCCGAAGACGGTAAAAGGCAGACCACTGTCATATGCCAGACTTGTAGGCATAACTCGCGAACGAGGATGATCGCGAACGAGGATGACCCCTCCAATCCGAGGACATCCGTTAGTGTTACCACAAGACTCCCACCATAACATCATTATCAGCCTATTTTTATGTCCACTGCAGGACGAAGGCATCTCCCTGCGATCTCCAATTACCCCTGTCTTGCGCGGATTCCAACTTGCGCCTGCAAATTTCATCACCCCACGTAGTTTGCTGCCGTCCTTGACTGCGCTTCCTTCCCGGCACCCATTCTGTAACTCTGATGGACCACCGGTTATCTACCCTACGCATTACATGGCCTCCCCAGCTCAATATTTAATGGGTCCCTGAAACGATTCGGACAAATTTGTAGACGCGTATAGGTTACAGCTACAAACATTCGCGCCACGATTTAAGAGAAGCGTCTCATGTAGCTACATGAGACGCTCAGAAAGCTACAGACAATTATAAGTTACCCTCCTCCCTTACCGCAGCTCTTAATGCCAAGCTACACGTATGCTGCCGGCGCTCGAAAGCTCGCAACCACGCGCCTCACGCATGCGCACATGGTGCAGGACAGATCGTACGCGTCGAAGCGCGGCGCGAGCACAGATATCTATGTTTACGCACGCTAAGAAAGTGTTGTACAACATGGCGGTACCCATGGCTTCCGCTTCAGCGTGAATTCTTCTGATGGCTACGTTTTCAATCGCGTTTATCGCTAGTAACAATTGAAATGAGCTTTCACTTTCTCTAAACACCTGGAACGTTAGTTATGAGCGCATAGCGCGTCCAATTCTGATATCGTTTTGCGATTCCGGCGCCCGTAGGCCTAAAGCCCAGACCACACGTACGCTTGCGGACGCGCGCAAGCTCGCGTCTACGCGCCTTGCGCCTGCCGCCAGAATAAAGTGCTGCCGCGCCTAGCGAGGATGGCGGTTTGCATCCACAATTACAAGCGACAGCACGCGCTCACTGGCCTCACTTGTTGACGCCTCGGCAACGCCACTTCGTACTTCGTTGTTAACAGTGTTTCAAAATGCTTCGATATCTATAAACGTAATGTTATATTTTTAGAGCTGTTAAATCACACAAAAAGTAAAGGAAGCACTTTCTTGCATGGTATATATAAATCTGCTTAACTGAGAGTTGAATGTACCGCGCCGTCGCTGTGTAGCCAGGCGCGCCGACGTCTACTCTTAATACCGCCATCTCATCTTCCCTCCGCAGCCTCCTCTCCTAAAGCGCTTACTTTTTTTCTTTACTTTTTGCTTGCGAAAGCCAAGTCGACTGTGGCGCACCTAAAAGTCTCGTTGAAGCTTTCAGGCCGGGCGCGCGCCGCCGCCACCGCCGCACTGCGGCTGCGCAGAGGACTTTCAACATGGCTCTGAGGCGGAAATAAACAAATATAAAGAAGTGAAAAGCGCGCGCTATCATCGTCCAATCGGAGATACAGGAGAGAGAGAAGCGGCGTTTATCAAAGGATGGCGGTACTTTTCTTATATAGGGACTTTAGTGCCGCACCGTCTGCGCATGCGTGTGCGCGCAGACGCGAGCTTGCGCGCGTCCGCAGCGTACGTGTGGTCTGGCTGTAACGACTCACGACGCGTTCCCATAGATTTCTCGCTATTTACCTAGAGTTGAAAATCTGGCGCTGCGCGCTATGGCATGGGATGCCGATATATTGTGACTTCGGATTGGCATCGTTCTCGAATATGCATGACCGCCTTGAAGAGCGCCTGGCTAACACCGCTGCGTCTGTCACAATGATTTGTTTCCCGCTGAAACAGCACGTAAAAAGCTGGTTTAGCTTAAATATTACACAAAAACGTGTTTTGTTTATATTTTGAGGACTTATTATCGAATATACAGTTATATGAAACGTAAAAAGTATCATCTGGCCGCTAAATTTGGAGGACAGACAACAAGATTCTCGCTTGCGTTGGAACAACTTGTGTGTTCTTGCTTTTCTTCGCTTGATTATGCATTGTATGTGAGTGAACGTTATTGAGAGATGTAATATGGGTGAATGAAAGCCGTTTATGTATATTTAAGAACACATTATTTGTGTAGCCATATCCACGTTGGCATATGACATCTTGGCATAGGACGAGGCAAGATGTATGCACTGGAAGATAAGCAGGGTAATATCATCAGCAATTTCGATGACATGTAAAAGCAGCGGAAGAATTCTATACTGACCTGTACAGTGCCCAGAGCAACTATGCTACTTTCATTCGAAGTAGTGATGAATAGGAAACAGAGGCTCCTTCTATAACTAGCGATGAAGTTAAAATGGCTTTGCAAGACATGACCAGGGGAAAAGCTGCTGGAGAAGATTGAATAACAGCCGATTTAATCAAAAATGGAGGAGATATCATGCTTGAAAAGCTTGCGGCCCTTTATATGCAATGCCTCACAACTTCATGTGTACCAGAGAGCTGGAAGGACGCCAACATTATACTAAAGAAGGGAGACGTTAAAGAATTGAAGAATTATAGACCCATTAGCTTGCTTTCAGTATTGTAAAATATTCACCAAGTAATTTCCAATAAAATCAGGGCAACACTTGACTTCAGTCATCCAAGAGAACAGATTGGCTTCAGGAAGAAATATTCTACGATGGATCATACCACGTCATCAATCAGGTAATCGAGAAATCTGCAGAGCACAATCAACCTCTCTATATATGGCTTTCGTAGATTATGAAAACGCATTTGATTCAGTAGAGATATCAGCAGCATACAGGCATCGCGTAATCAAGGAGTACAGGAGGCATACGTGAATATCTTGGCAAATCTCTACAAAGATTCCACAGCTACCTTGGTTCTCCACAAGAAAAGTAGCAAGTTACTTATCAAGAAAGGGGTCAGGCAAGGAGAGATAATCTCTCCAATGATATTCACTGCATGCTTAGAATGGCTCTTAGACTGGGAAGGCTTAGGAGTGAGGATCAACGGCGAAAATCTCAGCCACCTTCGGTTTGCAGATGACATTGTCCTATTCAGCAACAATGGGGACGAATTACAACAAATGATTGAGGACCTTAACCGAGAAAGTGTAAGAGTGGGGTTGAATATGAATATGCAGAAGACGAAGATATGTTCAATAGCCTGGCAAGGGACCAAGAATTCACGATTGCCAGTCAGCCTCTATGGGTCTGTAAAGGAGTACGTTTATCTAGGTCAATTACTTACAGGGGACCCTGATCATGAGAAGGAAATTTACAGAAGAATAAATTTGGTTGGAGTGCATACGGCAGGCATTGCCAAATCCTGACTGGGGCCTTACCACTGTCGTTGAAAAGAAAAGTGTAAAATCATTGCATTATAGCGGTATACTAACATATGCGGCAGAAACTTGGAGGTTAACAAAGAAGGTCGAGAACAAGTGAAGGAGGCGCACAAAGAGCAATGGACCGAAAATGTTAGGCCTAACATTGATAGACAGGAAGAGAGCGGTGTGGATCAGAGAGCAAACGGGGATAGCCGATATCTAGCTGACATTAAGAGAAAGAAATGGAGCTGCAGGCCACGTAATGCGTAGGATGGATAACGGTGGACCATTAGAGTTACAGAATGGATACCAAGAGAAGGGAAGCGCAGTCGAGGACGGCATAAAACTAGGTGGGGTGAAGTTAGGAAATTTGCAGGCGCAAGTTGGAATCAGCTAGCGCAAGACAGGGACAATTGGAGATCGCAGGGAGATGCCTTCGTCCTGCAGTGGACATAAAAATAGGCTGATGATGTTATGGTGGGAGTCTTGTGGTAACACTAACGGATGTCCTCGGATTGGAGGGGTCATCCTCGTTCGCGATCGCATGAGCGACCTCGTTACCAACGCCTCTAGCGTGTCCCGCGACTCAGTCCACTCGCACCTCAACGCCTTCGTCGAGCAATTCCGAGCACAAGCTCCTAATTGCGGTCAATTAAAACACTATATACAGGGTGTCTCAGCTATCACGCAGCACGATTTAACAAAAGAGGAACGGCGTTACGCGAAACAAACCTAGTGCGTATTGTTTCCAGTAGAGTGGAGTAGCCGCCAGTAATTCTTTGGTTACTGAAATTTAATTAGGTAATTGAAATAATCATTCAACTCAGGAAGTACTGTCGTAATTATCAAAGTGTCAATGAGAAGATTGTAGAGCAACATGAAAAACTCCAGATACAGCTTTCTGTTGCTCAATACGTCCTACATAGATGTGTTTGTCCGAGCGTGAAAGAAGCCTGCGAATACACGCAAAATGCCTCGAGCGGCCAGTCACGCGGCAATTCTTTGTGTATTCGCGGGCTTCTTTCACGCTCGGAAAAACACATTTATGTAGCACGTATTGAGCAACAGAAAGCTGTATCGGGAGTTTTTCATGTTGTTCTACAATCTTCTCATTGACACTTTGATAATTAGGACAGTATTTCGTGAGTTAGATAATTAATTACAATTACCTAATTAAATCTCAGTAACCAAAAAATTACTGGCGGCTACTCCACTGTACTGGAAACAATACGCACTAGGTTTGCCTCGCGTAACGCCGTTCCTCTCTTTCTTTAAATCATGCTGCATGATAGCTGGGACACCTTGTATACATGTAGCACATCACTGCTCCGTACATAGCTCTAGGCTAACTTGGTGCTTCTGTTTCGTTCCAAGATTCATTTTGACATCCTTTTTGTTGTCTTACGTGCACTAGAAGGCCTACAATCGTCTTACGAGACGAAAGTGGTTAGACACCTCAGATCCCATGAACCCCGAATCAATCTGAAGTCACCAATGACCTCGTCCTCAAAAAAGCCTGACGAGATTATCCCCGGCGATGTTCTTGGACGTTAAAGGCACATATCATAACGTGACTTATGAAGCCATTCTAGAAATCTTGGGGAATGTTTCATTAGGAGGTCCTGTCTTCCGGTAGATATACAGCTATTTGAAGGACAGATTGGTCTTTGTAGAAAGAGAGGAGGGTGTAACACCGCGCCATGGTACCTGCCGTGGTGTGCCTCAGGTAGGGGTCCTGAGCCCCACACGTTTAACCTCTCGCGCATCGGCCTTGTTGGTGCACTTCCCCGGTCTGTTCATTGTCAATCTATGCAGACGTTATCTGCATTTGGGCATTTGGAATGACGTGTCTCCACGTGCGTCCCAGGCGTCAAAAAACGACCACAGTAACGTAGTACCTTCGAAGACAAGGACCAGAGCTGTCATCTGAGAAGTGATGACTGGTTGCCTTCATGCATAAGGCAATGAGATCATACGTCGTTAGAATTAATGGACACACAGTCAGTTAAGAGAATACGCACCACTTCCTGGGAGTAATAATAAATAGCGCTTGTGCTCATGTCTCCTATCTGAAAAAAGAGACTCGACAATAATCACCACGTGACACGTCGTAAGATTTCTTGCCGGAAAGTCGTGGGTTACAGGGCAGGACCTGTAAAACGAACATCCGTGCCCTCCAGTCGGTACAAGATCACGCTCTGCGAATATGTCGTAGCCTTCCGACGTGTGCATCTTCGACAGCGACTGTGGTCATCGCGATCGCGAATTATCACCTAAAACAACATGCATTCTCGTCGATGCTTTAAGCATGCACATCAGACACTTAGCCTGGCTTCCATGACAGCACCTCACCTCTATTCCTGCTGTTAGGCCACGTTCATCATTTAACGGTATTATTGCAGCCCATCATACGACTTTACCGTCGAACATCACACCTGCAGCAAAAGACCATCCTTACAGCTGTGGTACCTACACGCCTCCAAGCCCTAGCTCTTCCCATCCCTGGCATCGAAATTAAAACGGAGTTATCTTCAGCCCTGCAGCAGGCCACGCTACTATTCCTATATGAAGAGCACAGTGGACGCCTTCACGTTACACGGTTGGCTTGGTTTCCTCGGAAAGCTCAGCAGGTGTAGCGGCCATTCTCGTGAGATTCATTACTATCAAATGCAAGATGTCTCATCTAACGTCATCGACAGATGCAGAACTCGTCGCCTTCTGTGCTGCTCTGTAATTCATAATTCAGAAACCGTCGCAATCACGGGTAATCTTTTCAAACTCCAAGGCAGCCCACGTCGTTTCATCACGGATTTACTGAACAATTAGTCGCTGACATAAGATACTACATCACGACGCAATCGACAAAGGGCACAACGTACAACATATCAGTGGATAACGGACAATTGCGGCATCTATGATAACGACCGTATGGATGTACTCATGATGGTATTCATTGTATAGCACTACCACTGTCGAGAAGTGACGCAGCTGAAAGGTTGCACTTGTGGGGATCGAGGTGCCTTCCCGCGCCTCGCCCCCCAGCTCGCGCGTGGCGCTTAGCTCGATCCCCGGGAACCGCCGCCGTAACGGCAACATGGCGGACACAGCTAGCGCGCCGGACTTACTTTCCCGCGCAAACCGTGCTTCCCCCCCGGAATTGGACTTGCCCCGCGAGACACGTCACCGGGACGCGCCCTGATTGGCCTCCCGCGCGGCGGCCCCCGGGCACCCTCTCCACCCGAGCTCTCGTCCGCTGAGCGCTTCCAGTTCCTCGCGCGGGGGAGGCTCACAGGCTCGCAACGAGGTGGTTACATGGGACCTTTGTTCTCGCGACTCCTCGTTATCGCGCTTGGCGGGCCGCTACCCGGTTAGCCCTAGCGCAGCGGGCGCGCGTACTCGATCGGTCTTGCGGCGAGCCTTGGCCCGTAAGCGCCGTGACTGTAGCACTGAGCTGTACCTTGGATGAATAAACCCGTGTTTGTTGGCGATCTGACTCCGCAGCCTTCTCTGCGCCGTGTCGGAGAGTCGACGAACCCTGCCGTAGCGCCTTTGTGCGTTGCGGAGTGGAGCAGCGTCGTGCCCTTTTCTGACCGTCGCTCGTAGGGTAAGCCTTGTGCAAACCCATCTCCACATAACTGGCGCCCAACGTGGTTTCGGCATGGCATCAGAGCAGGCCCCTTCACGGCCCTCGTTCCTGCTAGACCCCCTGGCTACGGACTTAATGTCCTTCGACGCGGACGACACCGACAGCAGGAGGTACGTTCGCCTCGGCGACCCTCTGCTTTCGGCCACCGGGGGCGATCCCTTCTTTGGACAACCCTTTGGTGACGACCGCTCGGATGGGTACTATACCTAGCCATGCCAGTTTCGGGTTTCCTCAGCGGTTTGAGACGCGCGCGGAGCAGGTGCCTACTAGCCCCTCCGACGTGCTGTTTCCGCTCGCTGGCCCTATTTGTCCGAGCGCAGCAGAGTATACCCCGTGTCGCATCGGAGCCACCCGCTTAGATGCCGGCACGAATACGCTCGCCGGCTCCCTCTGTCCCGAGCGTTGTTCACGGCGTCATGTACTGCGTCGGAACCACACCGCTCTGCCGGTGCGTTCGCGGGCCTTTCCCTGCCCCGAGCACAGGCTGGTGTCGCACCGGAGCCTCACTGCTTAGGTGCTGGCACAAACCTCGCTCGCTGGCCTCGCTTTGTCCCGAGCGCAGTTTAGTGCCTAAAGTGCCGCATTGGAGCCACCCCGCTTAGATGCTGGTACACGTATGCTGCTGGCCTACCTTTGTCCCGAGCGCCTTTCTCGGACGAATACGCCACAGTGCAGCCATCTCGCTCCGCCATAGGCGTGAGCTCGCTGGCTGACCTTACTTGTCCCAAGCGCAGTTCGGTGTCCGTGCGCCGCAGCTGTGCCTCCCTGCCTTGCTGTTGGTGCAAAACCGCTCGCTGGCCTCTCTTGTCCCGAGCGCAGCTGGGAGGCAATGTCGAGCGCGAGCCTCCTCGCTCAGCCGACAAAGTCGCCGCGTTTTCCGCCTACCGCTTGTCTCACGCGCATCCGAGCGACATTTTCGACGTGCGTGAGTCACCCGCCGCTGTCGATCCGTCTGCCGGTCATGTGAGGCCTCATGCGCCTGTCGGAGCGGCAGCCCAGCTCTTCTTTGCCGTTTACTGGCCCCAGTCGGTCGGTCGTGCATTGAGCGGACCACCTGTCCGTTGGTCCTTTTTGCTCTCCGGAAGTTGGCGTTAGCGTACGTGCCGTTTGCCGTGGAGACGTACAATCCGGCTTAAGCGCTTGTGCGAGCCATCGGGCCGCCTCGCGCGCTGGGCGTTGACATGGCAGTGGTACCTTGTTCTGCGCTACCGGAAAGGGAGTTCAAACGTGGTGGCGGACGCCTTGTCGCGAGCCCTGTTTCGGCGTTCGATCCTTTGGTCCGCCACTCCCGTGAGCATTCGCACCAAGTAGAAGCCGGAGCCTCAGTCTCCAATGGCTCAAAAGGCGCGAACCTCATGCACTTAGTAGAGACCGGAGCCTGTCTCCAATGGCTCGAAAGGCGCGACCCCCGACGGCGAAGTGATCCTCGGATTGCCAGCCCCGGGGAGAGGACGTTTACCTGGTGGATCCCGTTACCTCATCGGGTATCGTCTTCAGCAGGCAGGAGTTACTAAAGGCACAGCAGAGCGATCCATTTTGTCGACGAATTGTCGACGGGCTCAAAGAGCCGAGTCCCACGAGGAGCGGGGCGGCTATGCGTCGGGCGCACCGGACCCTGGTATTGCTGTTGGCGCCGAGTGCGATGCAGCTGGTATTGCTGCGGGCACGTTGGATACGTATCTGCTTGACGCCGATGGAGTTCTCCTGCGCTACATCCATCTGAAGAGGCTCCTCAGGAGTCTTTCAAGGTGGTGATACCCGCAGTCTAAGGAAAGCCACCCTGAGCTATTTCCACGACTCGCGGGTGGCCGGACATGCGAGTGGCCTTAAGACTTTCCAAAAGTTGTGCCGCTCCGCTACCTGGCCAGCATGAAGCGTGACACTCTTCACTACGCCCGCTCATGCCGCGTGTGCCAATGTATGAAGCCTCGCGCGGGCAAACCCCCCGGGCTCATGCAGCCAATCAGCCAGCTACCCTGGCAAGTCGCGGCCTGTGACATTAGGGGACCTTTCCAGAAGCCGGCGAGGCTACGTTTTTCTCCTGGCTGTCACAGATCACTTCACGAAATGGGTTGAACTTTTTCCCCTTCGGAAGTTAACGGCACGCGCAATCTGGGACAAGTTGACCGAGGTCTTTAACCGCTTTGGCTTTCCGGCGGAGCTGATAACGGACAACGCGTCCTACTCACGGCCAAGGTGTTCGTGGACGCGTGTGCTGCTTTGGCATTAAGCACCGCAAGACAACAGTATCACCCACAGGCCAACCGACAGAACGGATTAACCGGAACCTCAAGCCCTTGCTCGCGGCCTTTGCCCAGCAACATAGGGATTGGGATGTCTGTCTTACGAGATAGGCTCTCCTTGCGGTCACGGTGAACCGTTCGACTGGGTACACGCCCGCTTCCTCAACTTCGGGAGAGAGCTGCCAAACCCCATGGACCGCGTTCTGCGGACCGGCAGCGGGGCGTGCGCCACGAAAGCCGGCCTTTCCGGCTACGCGGCGGAAACTGCGCTCACGGATGGACGCGGCCCCTTGACCTGGCCCGTTCCACCTGGGAAAAGCGCGAGCTGGACAAAAGCCCAGTACGACCGGTCACATAGGGACGTGCACTATGGTGTCGGCGATCTCGTCCCGACGCAACATGTCTTGAGTGACGCCGCCAAAGGCATCTCTGCTCTCCCTGTCGGCCAAATGGTTGGGCCCGTACTGATGGAGACCAAAATGTCCCTCTGGTATACGCATCTGGCTGACTCCCAGGAGGGGGACCAGTCGGCGGTCCAGTTCACGTCTCGGACCTCAAACCTTTCGGTTGCCCGTAGCAACGACTGGGGAGAGGGGGGGGCGGTCAACGAACCGCAGGCAAACCGTGAAACGGCTGGCCCCAGGCCATGCCACCGGTACAACCTACGGAAACGCACCTAGGCAGGTTTTCTCCCACCAGCTGGTAGCCGGACTTTATTCCCTACCACGCCATGAACGGAGAGACACGCTACGGTGTCGAAGGCGCGACGTGAAGTGGTGACAGGCCCTTATGGCCTAATATACCCTCTCGTGCTCACCCGCCTCTGACGCGCCTAGTCAGCTTTCTCCCCCAAGCAGGTAGCTGGACTTCATTCCCTACCATGCCGGTGAATGGAGAAATGTAGCTACGGTGCAAGGGCGCACATCGAAGCGTGACAGGCCCATGTGGCCTAATTACCCTCTTATGTTTGCCCAAGCCTCAGCCTGGCAAACGCCCCTTTTTGGGCTGTCGCCAGCGGGGCAACTTCCTTGGCACGCCGGCTATGCCGGGGGCGTTCCTGTCCTTCCCTGCGTCGTCCAGTCTGCTCCCTCGCTGGCTCCACTGTGCCACCAGTCTTGCAGACCACGAAGCCGGCTGTCCCTGGTCTTACCATGGCCAGCCTGTGCTGACCTCAAGGCGGCTGCTCCGGTCCTTCCTCCATGACTGACTCCTGCGTCTGGGGGCCACGAACCCTGTGCCAGCCTTGCCCCTGCTGCCTAGGCTGCCGCTAATTGTGGCTGGTCCCCAATCAGGCGCTGACCCCTGGCCGAGGAGGTCACGCGGCTGGCCTGCTGACCTGGCTGCTGGTTATCCCGCCTGCTGTTCTGCGCTCGCATCCGGGAGCCCAGTGACTTCTGTGGTGGCTGCTGCGCGCCAAAATGGCAGCCACGCCTCGCGCGTTTCCTGGCTGCTCAGCCGGCGGACCTCGAGTGTTGCTGGCTGTACCATAGTGCTGCCCTGCCCCGTCCTTCCTGGGCTTCCGACTCTTCCACCTGGCAGGGGGTCCTTCCAGTGTGCGGAACTTTGGTGGCCAAGGCAAACCCCTGGCTTTGTGTCAAGAGAAGCGACGTCTTCGCCTTTCGGACTGCTGGGGCCCCTTTCTCCCTGTCGTGGTCCTTAGGAAGACGACGACACCCTCTTGGACTTTGCCCCGTTGGCTTAGCCCTCTTTGGCTGAGTCAACCTTGCCACTTGGCCTCGGTCAGCCACTTTGGAGGCTAGCCTCGGTCTTTAGGAGGGGGGAATGTGGGGATCGAGGTGCCTTCCCGCGCCTCGCCCCCCAGCTCGCGCGTGGCGCTTAGCTCGATCCCCGGGAACCGCCGCCGTAACGGCAACATGGCGGACACAGCTAGCGCGCCGGACTTACTTTCCCGCGCAAACCGTGCTTCTCCCCCCGGAATTGGACTTGCCCCGCGAGACACGTCACCGGGACGCGCCCTGATTGGTCCCGCGCGGCGGCCCCCGGGCCGCCGCGCGGGGGCCGCCCGGACGAGAGCTCCACCCGAGCTCTCGTCCGCTGAGCGCTTCCTCGCCGCGAGAGAGGGCTCACAGGCTCGCAACGAGGTGGTTACATGAGACCTTTGTTCGCGCGACTCCTCGTTATCGCGCTTGGCGGAACGCTACGCGGTTAGCCCTAGCGCAGCGGGCGCGCGTACTCGATCGGTCTTGCGGCGAGCCTTGGCCCGTAAGCGCCGTGACTGTAGCACTGAGCTGTACCTTGGGTGAATAAACCCGTGTTTGTTGGCGATCTGACTCCGGAGCCTTCTCTGCGCCGTGTCGGAGAGTCGACGAACCCTGCCGTAGCGCCTTTGTGCGTTGCGGAGTGGAGGAGCGTCGTGCCCTTTTCTGACCGTCGCTCGTAGGGTAAGCCTTGTGCAAACCCATCTCCACACACTTGCTATAGCAATGGAACTCTACGGAATGGAACTCTACGGAATAGAGATGCACTCGCATCTACAACTGCGTCTTATGCCTGGGATATCACGAGCTGAAGAGTCACTACTGTGCTGCCTGTGGCTTACTTTGGCCTACACAAAACACATTCATTTCGCATCGGAATGGTCGACAACCTATACGTGCGACAACCGGGACCGCGAGAAGACGATGACGCATCTCCTTTGTGAATTTCCCCACTACAGTGTGCCTAGAAAAGAACTATCAACCGCATACAATCAGCCTTTGTCAGAAGAAAGATTCCTCGAACACTAGAGCGGAGTGGCACGTGGGCGGAGTGGCAGATTTTGAGAATCATCGTGCGCTACGACGTACTCAGATGCAGTTTTAAAGCGAAATCATATATGGCTATAGGCGAAATCGCCTGTGTACAGAAAAGTATCATCATCAACATTGGCTCGAGCGCCGTCGTCTTCTTCTGCTGCTGGCTCGTTGGCGCCCCTCGGGTTGCGCTCGTGCTCGGCACACGCTCGTGCCACTGCTCCCAAGTTCGTCGTCGTTGTCTTCTTCCACAGCTGTTTGCGTTGCCGCTCATCATTCCATCGTAGAATTTCACTGCTCTTCTGTCGTCGTAATGGGGAGGCCGCGTTTACGGAGGTATGAGCCATTGCTTAAGGGGTATGAGCCATTCATTGACTTACCGTAACGAACAGATTTAATTTTGAAGCAATTTAATTTCGAAAAATCGCAAGCGGCAATGGCGGGCGAACGCTGCTAACCACGCCGCCGAGCAAACTCGATACATCGAACGCAAGCGACAATGGCGGATTGTGGGTATACCGTCAGTGACGTTGTTTTCTCCGTCGCAGCAGAACGTGTATGTAACCTCATAAATGAGAATACTTAAATGAACCCTCGGGATTAACCCAGTGATAAAACCGAGGCCGCACGTTTCAGCTTCGCTGGTTAACCATCTCCACAGAGTGGAAGGGCCGACGAATTTTTTTTTTCTTCCCTTTTTATAGCTCGTGTCTCCTTCTGTAATTTTAATTTCCTTTCCCCCCTTACTCCGACACAGGGTCGACAACCGGTCTAGGCACTGGCAAACCTCCCTGTCCTTCCTAGTAGAAATTTAAGATCTGACAGAGATTTAGTAGCGTTTGTCTATCCTCGTCGTTGCCCGTGCTCGCTGTTTGTTCTAATGAAATCGGGGATGTGCTGTCGGTCTATCTGAGGGACGCCATCAGAAGCAGAATGTCACCCGTGTCTTCCGTACCGCGTGCACTCAGGAGACCTTTAGAATGCCGCTGTCCAGTCGCTTCTGCAGTATACGGTACGCGGTGCAAGTAAGGATGAAACGTTATACTGTGAAAAAGAAGAAAGAGAAAAGGCCATTTGTGGGGTGCACCTCTCTCATGCCGCGCACTGTATACCGGCACCGACTGCCAGATGTTTTTTGCAGGAAGATTCATTGCGGGCGAATTCGTCGCCCTTTCTGACCACATTACGTTTGTGTATGTCCAGCGCCTCCTCTATCTAACTAGATGCCTGCGACATGAGCCAAAAACCGCCTGCCCTTTCATCTCCCTTTTACACCTGTCCTTGGCAATAGGGTGCCTCGATGCCAGCACCCTACTTGGCAAGGTTACTGGAGCCGCCTCGCGGAGGACGCTTGCAACACCGCCGCGCCGCCGGTTAAAACTCGAGCAGACGACGACCGCACGTTGTGATATATGCGTAAGCACACAAAATTCATGCCATTTCCTCGTTCACTCAGCTTGCCACCGTACGTTTTGCTCAGTAATGTGCCATTGGTGCATGTCACAATGCTCGTCTAGTCATAGAAAAAGAGACCCGGGCGTGTCTTTCCATGAGATACCTTCCGACAGCAGTTTACGTGATCAGTGGCTACGGCAATTGCGAGTAAAGATTAAGTGTCATCAAGTTAGCCTGTAGTGCTCTGTAGTGTGCAGTAAGAACTTCTACACTGTGAACGTCGGAAAGACTTACCAAGCGGCTTCTGAAGCCAGTTGTCGTGCCCAGTTTTGACAGTTTTCGATCAACACAAGCATCCCTAGACCGCGGTCTCCTGCCCCGGCCGCGAGCACCGAAGCTGCCGACCCGGCCTGCCCACAGCAAGCTGCGCCGACGGGAGTCACGTGCCTCCAGATGATGATTGATTATGATGATTTATTGGCATCCCCTTTGAAACGGGGCGGCGACAAATAGTCACCTAGCCTGATTGATTTAATCAGGTATACTTACATGTTCTTTATCTAGCATTTTTGTATACCTCTCATTATTTTTTTTATTTTTCAAAAATTTACCTTGTAACGCTACGTATGATTGTAAGAGATCAGGTCGTATCAATTTTCCCTGCTTTTTTTTTTCCCCCCAGTACTCTAATCGTCTCTTGCTTATCTCTACGGCTGATCTGTTGATGTTTCCTTCCACTTTAAACCCAAGCGCTTCTGTGAGTTGCACGTTACGTACGGTTCTCGTTGGGTGGATCCCAGCGGTATGATTGCGAGCGTCACCCAGCAGTTCCGGCTTGCAAACGCGGCAGGCAGCTTCTAATTAGGAGCGACGTCACAGGCATCTAGTTAGAGGAGGATGGTATGTCTTTCACCCATGCTTTTGGTAACTCCGACAGGCTTATTTATTTATTTATTATTTATTTATATTATTTATTATATTATTATTTATTTATTATTTATTTAGTTATTTATTTTTATTATTATTTATGTATGTATTATATTATTACTGCACGAATTACATGAAGGATAGGTGGTTACGTCAGTGAAGTGTGGATTCTATGGCAGCCTTGGAACGATGTGAATTTGAGTTGAGCACGGTGTCAGTGGAAAGGTCATTCCCAGGCACGGGCAGTATTCACGAAAAATATTCGGGATGCGCTCTAGTCTGAGCAGGAGGCGGGTACACAGTTGTTTCACGGCTTATACGACAAGATAGACGGTAAGCTGGGACAATGGCTGAAGTTCTGGGAAAATAATGATAACATTTGTGATGCAAACAGCCTAAAAACATGACTTAATTACATCTAGTTTTGAGAATCCCGCCTTCTATTTCAGTTGAGGAGCACTAGTGTGATATAAATTAACGGAATAAATAAAACAAGCTGCGGCGGTTTTGGAATTCTTCTAAAGTTTTAGAAAAGGCAGATTGGTGCGGGTCCCAAACAGAGTATGCGTTTTCCAACTTTGGGTCGGCGAACGTTGTTAGGTAAGTTAGTAGTTTTAAGAAGGGGGTTGCAAAGCTCAAGTTGTGGCGGAAGTAGCCAAAGGTACGATTGGCTTCGTTAGTGATGCTGATAACACGAGAAAACCAAGAAAAGTTATTTTAAAAAATAACGCCAAGGAATCCTTGCATGATTCCACAAAGGGCTCTGGGGTCCTGCCTGTATACAAAAATAAAAATTCAGAGCCCTTCCCCTGTCGAGAAAATGGGGGTAAGCGAAGCTTGTGGCAAGACGACACTGTCGCAGGCGTTCCGCTTCATTTGCACTAAACTCAGGGTCGGCGGCTCTTTGCTGACGTTTGGCCTCAACATCGCGCTCCCGCAAGGGGTCCGCGGCTCTTCGCTGATGTTTCGCCTGGGCTCACACTAGAATCGGACGACAAGCTTCGCTTACCCCCATTTTCTCGACAGGGGAAGGGCTGGTGATTTTGTCTATTTGTCCCACATGTGACAAGGGTAGTTCAAGGGCGCGTTACAGGTCCCCGAGCCCACCAGGGTATGTGCCATTGAGCTTGGACCCTTTCTGCACTATCACCAGGATCGGTCCACTTTTCAGCATGACACCACCACCACCGACACTTGTGAGCCTATAAAGTTTTACTTAATAACATGTGATTATATGTATCAGAAACAATACAGATTGATTGATTGATTGATTATTTTCATAGTTGCAGAGAACATAATTCGGAAAATGGGAATGTTTCTATCGATGAAAAGTACCAATAATGCTTTTTTAGTGTTCATTGACATTAGGTACAAGTTGCATCAAGTGATATCTTTGTGGAGATAATCTTGTAATGTGTCATTGTCTTTCTATTAATGACTGGGCGATAAATGACACAGTTTGTCAGTTAATAGACGAACGTTATAGAAGAGAGATAAGTGGGCAAGTCGTTTATAGAAGGAAGAGAAGGGGCCCCAAGACTGTGTCTTGGGGCACTCCGGAGAGAACTGGACTTCTAGATAAGGAATGATAGCATACGCGAACTGCTGTCTATTCGTCAAGAAATTGCGTATCCAGTCGAAAACAAGAGGATTAAAATGCAAGCGAGAATGTTTTAGACGAAGCCGTTGATGCGGAACTTTGTCAAACACCTTTTCAAATATAACAAAAAATTCACCGACGATTACGATACTCCCTAATGCGAAAGTTGAACGCAGCTCTACACGTGGTTTCATTTCGCGACATATTGGCTGGCGCGTGCGGCACATTGCAAACGGAGCGAACTGTGGTGCGGCTGTCTCGCTAATCTGGAGATCGCGGGAGTCAGCGCGTGGCTGACGCGTGGGCGCGATTCACAGCAGCCGCCGCAGAGAGACCTCCGCTCATGCAGCGCTTTGTTTCCTTATATGGTGTAGGTGAACAAACGACGGCGCGCTAATGGCGCCATCTCATAGCCGCAGAGCCCATCTTGCGTGACACTACGCTTTTTTCTCACGCTTTCGCCATACTCTCCTCCTCCGCTTTCCTCCCGCGCTCTCTTCGCTATCGCCGTTTTATCCGCGTTCTCTCTTTCATCCTTCGCTGTGCTCGTTCGCTCGCCGCAAGAACGGGCGCCTAAGAGCTGCGCTATAAAACAGGGCGTCAAGTGAAATGTTTGGATCAAGCTTACACCTATGTTGTTAAACAGATCTACCAATAGGGTATCACAATATAGATCTTTACGGAAGCCATGCTTGTTAGAGTGGAAGAAATTGAGAGTGGTTATAAAGTTATCCACGTGGGAGTAAAGTACATGCTACAATGATTTCGAACAGAGGCGGGTTAGAGGAGTTGGCCGGTAACTGCTGCTTAAGGATGGAGGACCTCTTTTCGGGACTGGAATAACATCACCCACCTTCCAACCATCTGTCACCACTGCTGGTGACAGAGACTGCTGAAAATATGAAATAAGATCTCGCTAGCAATGTAATTAGTGTTCTTAATATTGTTTTATCCATGCTGTCGATGCCAGACGAAGAAAGTTTCAACACGAATCAATCCATTTCCTGATACTGTCAGTAATGAAAGTGATCCCGGGCATAGTGTGATAACTGAAACATGGGAATTCAGGAAGTTCGTCATCGAATTCGTCAGTACAAACGGAAGAAAAGGTGCCGTTAAACACCTCGGCGGTTTCATCATAGGGAATATGATCTTGTTCGTCGTACAGTGCTAGTGGTTGAAAATGCTTTGCGTTTTAAATATATTCCACAATTGTTTAGTTTTATTTCCTATAGGATGATGGTAGGTAGACGAAAAAAGGAACGCTTTGTTTGGTTTGCAATGCGTTCGTGCGGTATTTTCAGCAATGTCATACTTATGCCACGCGCACTCGGTGTTAAAACATTTAACTGTTCGGTAAAGTATTTCTTTTTACGTTTAGGAGCTTCAGTGTCGCGTTGAACCAATGAATGAATTAATTAATTTTGGGGTTCTACGTGCCAAAACCACTATTTGATTATGGGCACTGCGGTGAACCAAGGAGAGTGTTTTTTAGTTACGGTGATAGTGGGGGGGGGGGGGGGGGGGGTATGTGTGCTTTAATCCAGCTACGCATTTCGTTTTCTAAAACAATCCAATTAGTTTCAACAAACTGTTGAGAAAAGCCAGTGAGAAACCAGCCGGAAAATTCCCGCGTGCTTGTTATCCATTTAATTAAAGTGATATGCATGTCTTTGTCGTAAAGAAGTTCTCTTCTTTTTTACTTTTTTTCTTTCTTTCTTCTTTTTTTTTAAAGTGGGGACAAGGGCATCGTATAATGGAATAAGGAATGAAGAAGAACTGATTGATCGCTAAAGCCAGATAAATGTGTCAGTGGCGAAAAATTATCGGGACAAGAAATAAGGATAAGGTCTAGTATGTTATAGATTACGTTTTATTGTGCAGCGTGGGGCTATACTGACTATTTATGTTAGGCCAAACGTAAGACACGTGTTACGTGTTAATAAAACCGCTTTCGATGGTGTTCTTTGTCATAGTTTGAGCTATGGTGAACCAATTGATGGCAAGAAAGTTCAAAACCTCCGAACAATGAAATAGAGGACTGTGGATACTGCGCTGTCACGGAACGAAGTATTTCGGAACGAAGTATTTCACGGAATTCAAAGTGAAGGCAGCATCAGGTGGTCAATTACATGTACCGATAACAACGGCAGGGCGGGAAACGTTGCTTACAATAAAAAACGATTTCTAGAGACGTATCTACCTTTATTTCAGCGCACTGAAGGCTTTCGTGAAGACCTGTTAGCACACCGCCACCCTTTTGTGGGTTCAGTCACGCCGGAACATAGAGAAGTTTGGGCAAAGTGACAGAATTACCGCGTAACCAATAATTGGTTTAGACCAGTTGAGTAAGAAGGGCAATGTTCGATTCCGTTGAAGGGCATCAAGTTTGGATAAAATACTTCGAACATTTGTGCAAATAATTGAAACGTGGCTTAGCCGGTTTCGGACGACCGGAGGCTAGGAACCTGATTGACCTGGTGATTTACCTTTTCGGAACTATTGTTCCAAAAAGATCGTTCATATACAAAAAACTAGACATACATAAACGGCCATATATGGTCATATAGTACTCTATTTCCTACATATAGAAGCAGCTTGCCATGACGAAGTTCGAATGGTTTCTATTGTGCTTTTCGAGCTGCAAGGAGGCAATGTGAGGAAAGTTATCGACGGCGTAATAATGTTCAAAACAGGTCATTTGGTGCGATTCTCTGTTAAACCTTAATTCTCCATAAATTAAAAACGACGTACAGCGCGAAAAGAATGATAGAGACGACAGACTCTGCACTGCACCGCACTGCAATTGCCAACTAGCCCAAGCAACCACCCTCCTTAATTCTCCGAAGTGTCAGTCGAAAGCTGGCGACAACTCGGAGCTAGGGATCTCGTGGCGATTGAGCGGGTAAGAAAGGTAGAAAAATCATACACATGTAAAAGAGGGTCATAATTTTAATTCAGTCCAGCTGGCAGTCGCTTAATTGTCTCTCTCTCTTTCTTCGCAAAGTGTAAAAAGAGAAACTAGCGCAGAAAGGACGGTCCTTTCAAAGGCCTCCATTCGGTAAAGTTGCACAAAACCTGCTCGGCGCAGGTCGCTCATGACGATTGCTTCGTCCGTCACATGACGTGTACGGTAATATTTGTATAAAGGGGTATGTGGGGAAGTAAGCGGAGAAATGCGGGGTGAGGAATGGCCTGTTTCGTAAGGTGGGAACGAAAAAAAAATATATATCTTTCTGGCGGAAGGCCTACGGGATAGTGCTTTCTCATTTATCTCTTTGAGACAAAATGCATGTCTGAGCACTGCCGACGTCACCGGTTGGCAGACACCGCATTCGGAAGAGTCCATTGCAGGCGCGCCTGTTTGACAGCTGCGCGTGCGGAGTCGTCGTCCCCTGCCCGTAATGTCCTGTGCTCGTCGGGCACCATCCACACAGTCGACGTTTGCCCTCTGCCGCCGACCACCTCGTGCTGTATCGGGAGAACTGTGCAGGGCAGGGACCCCTTCGTCCACGTGGGACGACGCCGTCGTGGCCTAGTCCTGCGATGTGTCTTTGTACGTTGTGGGCACTACGTTGAGCACCAGTTGTACGAGGATCGTGAATTTTCCTGCAATGGAGAAAAAAAAAATACATTTATTATGGACGTCATAATTTGCTCTGCGTGATTGTTGAAATGCAGAGCTAGCGCACTTCGTCGAAATTCGTCAGACTGCATGGTTACTGCTATTTTGTAATTTCTTTTCTCACTGCCGCTGCAGACAGCTTTGTACAGAAGTGGTTCTATAGTCTCTCGTGAGCCGCCTCTGGGAGCAGCTTTTACACTGCGATCGGATGATAAGCGTTATTATTAATGCGAAAGCATTATATGCCCGTTACGCGAAAATCCGGCGGCGTCGTCGGCGTGACGAGTGATGGTACCAAAAATTTTCCGACGGCGCGAAGAGTAAAAACACGTTAAGAGCGCTCGGATTGACGTCAAATTTTCAGGGCGCTTCCTGTAAACAAAGTAAATGAATGGTTTTGAAAAGAAAATTGGGTACATTTTGTACCCAATTACCGGCCTATAATCGCTAAAGCCCCTTGGGCCTTCGGCAGCTTTGCGCGCGTCATTCGTTGTTCTGCGCCGTCGTCTCATCCCCTGAGCCTAGTCCCGCTCCTGGAGTGCGCACTCTGACACAAGCGACACCAATTCAAGAGTCGACATATCAATGGACGCGACATCAAGCAAGGCCCGGAAAATTTTCACATCAATTTCGTAGCTCCTTCAATCATCTAATAGGGTCGACTGATCAACATGTAAAAGAACATTGGACGCGAACTTCAAGATAGACCATGTAAACGAGATTCTGCCACTCCTTCGAACTTCTTAATTTGGCAGGTAAATAGAAAGCGAAGAACACCGGACTAGGTCCGGCAAAGTTTCACGACTGAATTCTGCCGCTGCCTCAATCCTGTAGAGTCGGCAATTTCCTGAGTGAGATTCTCCCGCGTCAAGCGTTTAGGGTCGGATGATTAGGGACAAAAGAGAAAAGCTAAATCATTCGGATGACAAAGCATTCTTTCAAAATATATCGTTAATTTGGCGATAGAGCTTGATATAGAGAAGGAAAAGAAAGTAAAAAAATATATTTTCGAATTTCGCGCCGAAACCCCACGCCGGTACCTGGCAGCCCGCGGGTAGCCCGAAGTGAGAAATCGAAGAGGCCCAGTGTGATGTCACGGATTTAAAATATTATTTCACATTTGTGCCGTTGGGCCCTACTAAACGTAGTTGAAACTCGCCAAGTTAGTGTTACTTTTACGATACGATGCAGTCCATTTTGCCGATAAAAAATTAACCATAGGCGCCACCAAAATCCATGACGTCACTGTGAGTTGGTGGGGGAACTTGACAGTGCCGTCGCCACCCGTCTTTTGTTTTTGCTGCTTTTATGGCTTCTCACGATGAGAGGGTTTCTTGGCATTGTGAAGGCGAATGTATACTAGTACAGTTCAAATTATGTCTATCTTCAGTGTCCTATAACATTGGAGGCGAACAGCAAACTAGGTCCGGCAGATGTTTGACTGGATTCTGCCGCTCCTCGAGCTTTGGTGAAGCCATTGTATTGCGCAAATAAAGCAAACACAAAGAACAGAAGACCACGGGCTGATTATTGCATTCCCATAGAAGACAAAAAAAAAAAAAAAAAAAAAAAAAAAAAAAACTCCAGCTGAAATCGATGAAAGACCTGAGAGAGTTGGGGCTGAGACACTGTGCTCAGCACTATATATCGCGTGAGGGGTTTGGGAGGAGCGTCGGACTCCCAAATTTTCGCTATCTTCAGTATCGGCGCACAGATTTAGACTGCACTATTTTGGGATTGGCCCACGTTTTGACACATGACGAAGTGGTAAATAATTTTGAATAATTTCAGGGGTTTTACATGCAAAAACTACGATCTCATTATGAGTCACCGTTGTGGGGAAAAAGCGTCCGTGGCGTAATGATCACAGTATCAGGCTTCTGTGCTACGAATATTTTTTAGTTAGTTAGTTATTTATTTCAGAAACTGGCAGTTTCGCCCGACGGGTGAACCACTGACAGCGACAGCAAAGTTGAGCGTGTGATTGGGCTGCTGGACGGTGTTCAAAGCATACGTGGGGGCGACATCTTGGCGCGACGCAGCACTTAAGACTAATGCTGCTGGTCAAACTGGACGCCCGTCCAGCATTCCACGCCCAAGCGGCACAGTGAGACCACGCCAGTTGCGCATTTGACATATTGCCTGGTGTGCTTCTTGCGGCATACGTACACGCTTTGTTTTCGCATAAAATGGGGGAACAGGCCAGCGAGCTTTCCCGGACTTCTGTTCTTTGTGCTTGTTTAATTTGCGCTACAATGGCTTCACCAAGCATCAACCAACTTGCCCGAGAACGAGTTATTTTGAGCTCCCTCGAGCCTCTAAGAACGGCATGAGAACACATGACGCGAACACCAAGCGATATAGATCCAGTACAGTTTCCTGACTGGATTCCGGCACTCCTTCAAGCCTCTATAGGGTCTACGTATCAGCACTGGACGCAAAACATCAAGCTAGATATACCCGAGAAAATTCCATGACTTAATTCTACCACTCCGTTGAGCCTCTGCGGCCGGCAGCATTTATGACTGGATTCAGCCGCTCCCTTTCAGCCTCTAGGTCGGCAATTTCATGGCTGCACTCTGCCGCTCGTTCAAGCCTCTAGGATCGATAGAACAACACTGGACGCGAACATCAACCTAGATCCGCCAAAGTTCATGTCTGGATTCTGCCGCTCCTTCGATCCACTAAGGTCTGCGGACAATACTGGACGCGAACATCAAGCTAGGTCGAGCAGTTTCATGACTGAATTCTGATGCTCCTTCAAGCCTCTTGAGTCGACAGCGCAACACTGCAATCTAACTTGTCAGACTTGCTTGGAAATGCTTCGTCGGAAACTGTAAACGGTGTTCCACTCTACCATAGTGTGTGGCGGAGAAGGCCATCCATTATTCGGGTGGTGGTGGTGGGTTGTAGCAGCGGGTTTAGCCTGGCGATCAAGGCCGGCAATTGCCGTCCGAGCGTATCTTACAATATCACTGCGGAGTTTCACCACATGTCCATCAAACCAGTCTCGCTTAATTAAGAATGCGATAAGGAGGCGTGAAGTTTCTTTGCGGACTATAACTGCTTCTTCGGGGAACACAAGATGTTGCAGGCACGCATGCGGAAGATCCTTTTTTTTTTTTTTTTTTTTTTTTTGAAGATTCCCCAGAAATGCATCCCTTTCATCTTGGAGCTTCGGGCACGACCAGAGAAAGTGTTCAATGTCTCCTGTCTCGTCGCATGCCATACAGTTCGAAGAATTGATACCCCCCCGTCTTAAATAACCATGCATGCTAGCGTACTAGCAGATCCTGTCCTTATTCGATATAGAAATGAGGCTTCCTCTCGACGAAATCTCTTGGTTACGCAGGGCATAGTGATGGAACCAAAGTGACCCAAAGTGATTTCAATGTCAGATTTTTTAGCTTGATTACTCTTTGGGGCCTTCACTTTCGGAGGACGATAGAGCGCCGCGTATGCAAGAGCATCAGCTTTTTGTTGCCAGCAATACCAATGTGGGAGGGAATCCGCTGAAACTTTACTGTGAAGCCTTTGGCGCCGAGTTCTTTCACGAGGGCTAGTGATTTGCGCGGGAACTTGATGGCAGGCAGACTACAGTAGAGTTGTTGTAACGCGGCCTTTGAGTCCGTAAGTAGCCACATTCTGTGGAGGCAAATCTTTAGTTTGCGCAGAGCAGCAGCTATTGCCAAGCCTTCCACAACTGTCGACGAGGCTATACAGTCCAGACGGCCAGACCACGTATATCTCAGAAAGGAAATATAAAATACAGCTGCGCATCCGTCTTCGTCTACTCTGACAGGGCCATCTGTGTTTACTTGTAGGTGATTCGGGTAGGTCGTGTTCAAATGTTCTAGAACTATAGTGACTCAGCTTCTGCTGATGTAATGTAACTAGAAATGGTTTTAGGCGCAAAAATTTAGACACGCACGACAGAATAAAAGACACGGACTCTGTCCTCCGTGTCTAAAATTTCGCGTCTAAAACCATTTCTAGTCATGTACCAACTAGCCCGACAGCAGACGTACTAAGGAATGTAGCTTTGAATGCAATTTGGTACATTATGTGATATGTGATATCTTCGAATGTCCAGGGCGGGTCTACCTTTTCCTTCTGTTTCGAGCAGTGCAATCCTAAGACTCGAAGCGTGTTAGTGCTGCATAAAAATGTGAGCGCGCCCTGTTATATGTCTTAAGAGGGGTTTGCTGGTGAAGACTCACTCAACCGTAGTAGCGGTCATGAGAATCTGGGAAGCCTGAAGTCGTAGAGGGCGTGGCTCAGCTTCGTAGAGCACTTTTTCGTTCTAGGCCAGCTGAGGGACTACCAGGCACAGTCGACAACCTCTCTGTGTATGGTCTATAAGCGCTCGTATTGACTATGAGGGTGACATCAGAGGTAGATGGTATAGGATCCGACTGGTAACCAACGCTGTATGTAGTCTAGCCCCATCATATGCCAGCGACTCGCTTGAGCACGTGTACAGCTCTGTGACGATGACGCCACAACGTGGTCAACAGCGCGGCACCAGAATAGCCTGTGGTCTACACGCTTGAATCTACACACTTGAAGCTGAATTTGGACGGTTACTAGATTCGACAAGTCACCAACGTCCGATTTCTCGGCAGCCATTGTTAACTAGCGCTGTATAGCATGACATAATCCTGACAAAATTAGTCTCCATGGTGGGTTTAGGAGCATAAAAGCAGGTTCATTAACTGTGGCAACTTTACACAGTCTACAACATCGTACAGGTGAGAACGCGAGCGTCGCGGACGGTGTCTATGGCGAGAGATCTTCGTATATCTTGAGTTCGTGACTAGTTGTCTGCGAATCGTATGCAAAAGGGGAGCCTTCGGGCCTGCCACGAAAATTGTGACGGCAGAGACAAGTGTGAAGGTATGTATAGGTAGCCGTTGTAGAGGTCCATAGTGTGATGTCGACATTGTGTGTATGGAAGGAGGAGTCACAGCTGTGAGATGAGGACGGATCTGACCTTAGAAAAAACTGTAGGCATGCAGCTGCTGCGCTCGAGGCCTGTTTCCAAGTGCAATGAGCCTTCGTTATAACAAACTTATTTACTCGAATATCGCTTTATAGTAGCTTTAGTGCTTTAGACTAGATGATTACACTTGATCAAATACCACAAGATGATATTAATAGCTGCCCACCACTATCGTTAGAAGTTAATCTATAGCTACACGCTTTGCATGGCAATCGAGATTCGAAACATGAGAGAGAATGTGAGAAAAAGTCAAGGCAGTTTACAGTCTCTCAGTGCGACCTGCTACAGACATCAGCTCGTAGCCTGCATATGCATGTTGCGTGCAACACTCGCGCGCAGCCAGCTTGTATATGCACGTACGCATGATGCCAAGCCGGAGCCTGTAGGGACAAATGGCACGTAGAAAAGGAGCCCTGAGACGATGAAAAGGCAGGCGTAGAGTACCCACCTGTGGGTTTGGATATGGGCGCCGCCACCAAGTAGATGGACAACAGCAGCACGATCCACGGAATCACGATGGGAACCTGCTCAAAATAGTCGCACATTCCTTCCATTAATGTTGAATGCAGTAAGCTGCCATCTCGTTATTATGTACTTTTTACCCGAGATGTATTTACCAAACGTCTCAAGCACGCAACGACTCGAAAACTCGCAGTTGTTAATACTGTAGAGTCTGGAATACCACAGCACCTGGGCTTAATGGTTCACAGCACTAACAGGTAAACGAACAATTTTGGTAAATACAGAAAACACAAAGAACATAGTCGTGACTCAAACAAAATTTACAAATTTGTAAAGGGCCACCTGAGCGAAAGGCTCAAGTGTCACCCGAGGCAACGATAATCGGCGTAATAAAAGCAACGGCACAACAGCTCACGCGTCGCTGGTTTAGGATCGAATCCTTGTGCCGTATTTCGTAAACATTTTTACTTTCAATTTTTTTCATTGGCTTACACGAAGTCACACACTAGCTATTGCGGGGATCAGCCACTCGGTGGGACGGATGATATGAAAATAGAATCGGTGCGAAAAAACCTTACAAAATACAATGCCCGGACTTTAGTTTTCTGGCGACTTCTGCTAAACAAAGCTGATGATAAACGTTATGTTACTTTTGCAGCGGACAGGCAATATAGCTAAAGTGCCCTTAATAGTTATCGTTGTAAGGCAAAGAGCAAAGAGCAAAGCAGAGTACGAAATTCGACCATAGACCTGTCCGAAGCACGGCGCTTGTTCCAGTGGGCAACGGTATATACCAATGACAACGGTGACCTTAAAGGGACACTAAAGGGAATATGATTTCTTGTGTATCAGTAGATTACCCTTCCACAATACCGAAAACACCACTCTTACCGCGAGAAGCCGCTTGGTAAGCCAGAAAGAAACGAAAAACACAGAGGCGAGTGGCGACGCCACCTTGAAGTTCCCGCACCAGCTCACCGTGACGTCATGGATTTGACAGCGTCTTCTAGGTCCCAGTTAATTCTTTAGCGGTAAAGATTGACTACATTATGTTCTAAGGGAGCCCAAGAGTGAATATGGCAAGTTTCACGAACTTTTACTGAGCCAACGTGGCTCAAATACGAAAAATTACTTTAGAAGTCGTGATGTCACACTGAAGTGCTGACGTTGGGGCTTCCGCTCGAAATTAAAAAAAAATAACTTTGAGCTTCATTTTCTCTTCTAATAATTGAGTTATTGGAGTGTAATTAACGACAGCGAAGGTTTCGAAGAATACTTTATTAGTCTAAATTGATTTATTGTTTTGCTTTGCCCCTTTAATCCCGGCATGATAAAGCTACATCGGCGCTATACTTGGCACTGGCGGCGCTGGAGTTCCCCGCTGTGCTTTGTGATGGTTGGTAAGAACAACCGGTGTGCACGTGCATTAGGTGCAAACATGTGCGTAAAAGTGCTGCCTGCGTGCAGAGCCATGCGGCACTGCTGCAGCGCGTGTATACCTTGTAGGGCCTCGGCGCGTCCTTCTTGGTCCAGCGCAAGATGATGAGGGCCAGCATGGTGGCCCCGTAGAACATCCACGCCGCAAAGCTGAAGAAGTCGATCAGGCTTGCCGATGTCAGCCAGCGACACCATTGCAGATTGGACAGGGCGCACTGCAGTGCACAACGATCATCAACGCTCTTAGCGGTTTGCCGACGCCCAGCGGCGCACCCCTATACTCACGTTAAGAGCCAGGGCTGGCACCGGTGTGAGTCTCCGCGCGTGTGCGTACGACAGGACTTCGGACAGGTGACCCTCCCGAGCGGCCACGAAACCGATCCTGCGAGAACGAGGAGCCAGCCGTTGATGCACCGCGAGTGGCACGGGTGCCCACTCGCAACCATGGCTGATGGGTGTGCAGCCGAGGTTGCTCTTGTTTTCTTTTTCATTACCTTGCTTCTTATTCGGGCCTGTAATATTTGCCACGACAGAGGATGAAGGCGACACCTTCTCAGGAGGCACACAACCGTGGGAGGCATAAGGAGGCAATGCTGTCCTCTGTGGTACGCTCTTTGTATATGCTACGGCGTTCGTATTCATACTTCGACCCCATTCCAGTGAGTCGAAATGCGAACATTCCAACTCGGTTTATCCACCAAAGACCCTAAGCGATTTTAGTAGTGCCTCGTGCTTGAAACCTAGCTGGCACATTTTACTGGTGGTTGTCAGTACTTGAGTGTACTCTGCTCCTATAATTACCCACGAAACTGGCACAGCATCCGTCTAGCACACTGCCACGTTCATGCTATGTCCTGTCTGCAAATGACGTGAAAAGGATTTTTCATTGGTTTTCTAAATAACTTCGGAATAAGGACCAAACTGAAGCCAATGCAGTGCAAGAAACGCTAAAATTTCAGAATACATCCTCGTTGTCTGTCCATGTAAGCTAAGTTTTTTTAGCTGTAAGAAAGGTACATTAAACAAACACGTATGGTATGTACATGTGGGATCGCTTTACTGTGCGAATTACGACGTGTTTCGTGACTTTTGACCTTTGATGTGTTCGTTGCTTCGAATTGCATGCGTGATAGCGCACTCCAGTATCGGCCTGGGAACTGTGAATTATTATGTATACTTGACGGCTTCTGCACTAACGACTTCTCTCGCAAAATCGTGGTCTGTATGTCCACCGAACCTCGGCGTGGGTGTGGAATCTTTCGACAGTGGCGTCACACTGAAGGCCTCTTTCATCAATTCGGGGAACCGCGCGTTCTTCGGTTTCGACGTGTCAATATTGAAATCTTCGGTTATTATCATGGACATGTTCTTTTCTGCAGTGTTGTCTAAGCACTGCATAGTAGCGCTTAGAAACGAACGCCAAAGTGTGGGGAAGAGGCTATGAAAACATCACTTAAAACAAGGAACAATTTTGGGGACGACCGCGAGATGTGAATTCACTAACCCCTGCGACAGCGCTTTCAGAAGCGAGCTATAACGACCACTCAGCGAGACCATTTTCGTTATGTATTTTACTGTGACAGAAGTTAGAAACGTGAAACTGGGTTGGATGTGTGCGTCCTTTCCATGACGCCGACGATAACAGCGGCCGTAGTTGTGATGAGGTCGTCGCCTATCGCGTCGTCTTCAGGCCAGCTTGTCATCTCCAGATTCGCCCTCACCATAGGGCAGAGAAAAAAATATTATGCTGATTCCACGCATTGTACGGCGACGTTATGCAAAGCATTGTGTAAGTAGCTGGCTATGCAGCATCGTTTGGAGTTATGCGAAGCGTTGCTATATAATTAGACGAACAAGGCGCGTCTGTGACGCATGCGCGCGTGTGTGTGACAACAGGAAGACGACGACGATAATATGACGGTGATGGCATGAAGACTGATATTTTGTACGCCGGCGAAGAAATGTTACAACCTGGACGCCCTGCGCCAATTCCGAAGGCGGTCGCACAGCGTCTACGAGGAAATGACTACGGAATGTGGGCCGACCCCGAAGGTGGTGCAGACGTCTCAAAGCTAGCGTCTCAAGTAGCTGGCTGCCACGAGGGATGAAGTTGAGAAATTGGCAGGGAAAGAACGATTATGGCCTAATGGCACCGGGCGGTTGTGACGGTAGACCGATCCAACCATCGCGCACGTATTTTTTTATTATTATTATTATTATTACTGAAGAGGCCCGAAACGAGACGAGACAAGGACCTACCTTTCACAAAGTGCATGCCTAGGATGAAGCAAATAATGGTTGGGATTAAAGGGAAACTTTGCCCACCACTGCATTGCCCCCGAATTTTGGCCGTTCCTTCACAGTAGGTATGCACTAAAGCTTATAAGGCCGTCAGCTCCCGTTGCAGACAATCAAATTCACAGCAAGACGGCTTATGTAGCACGGCATTGCGAGTCACAATGTATAGCGTCAGTGAGTGCACCCCTGTTCTGTGAATCAAACAGCAAATCGCGACAAAATACATTTATACATACAATTGCCTCGCAGGTACCTCTTGAGAACACAGACCTGCTAAAAGAACAGCGCGTGATAATTGACAGTTATTTCAATACATGAAGTGTTTCTTACGGAGGGCGACAAAAAGTGCGGAGGGTAGTCAAATGAACCCTTGCGCACTTAAGAGAAAACGTTGCCTATATCGCCACCACTGGGGTTGAATTCTAATGACCCTGCGGCAATGTATATTTCCGCTTCGGACGCACAAACCACTGCGTCATCGCGAAATATTTATTATTATTGTTGTTGTTGTTGTTGTTGTTGTTGTTGTTGTTGTTGTTGTTGTTGTTGTTGTTGTTGTTGTTGTTGTTGTTGTTGTTGTTGTTGTTGTTGTTGTTGTTGTTGTTGTTGTTGTTGTTGTTGTTGTTGTTGTTGTTGTTGTTGTTGTTGGGATTTGCCACAAGGCATGCATATGTAGAGAAAATGAACAAAAGGGCATTTAAATAAACGGGCGTGCTGTCATACTACAGCACTGTGTTCGAGCATTCGTTGTGGTTATCCAGCGGAATTCGCGCTTGGTATAATTCGTGCATGGTGTTGCAGAATCTCAGATGGGTGGCATGTATTCTACAAAAGATGACAGTGTAGGATCTGAGAACTGCTGTCAGAGTGAACGAGCCATCACTTCTACATCAGAGGAATCACTGAAGTTAGCAGGTTTTTTTATATATTGCACGGTCACGACATGTCTATCACTGCCAAAATTAGGTCTTTTTATATGGTCTCCAAGCAAACATTAACCGAGGTTTAAATACATTTGGGCGCGCTACAGGAGGACGCGACTAAAAGCACATTGTCGGTAACTCTATGGAACAAATTACACAATTTTCTTGCATTCTCGTTAGGTAAGTAATTAATCAATAATAATTAATCAACTCCGCAAGTCTCACATTGAGAGAAAAACTTCCAATGAGGAAATTGTACAGTGTACTTGTAAATGTCCGATTCATCAATATCTAAAGACCCACCTTTAGCGCATTTTTTTCCGCGTCATAAAGAAAGCCCGCAAAATATGAAAAGAACCCGCTGGACTTCCCGCTTGCCCGCCGCGATCGCAGTGCTCTCAATCGCGTCGCGTATGAACGAATAGCGTTCTCAAGCTAGTGCGCTGCCACCTAGAAAGTGTCAAGGCGGCAACGACTACAGGTTTCTCATTCCTCTCATCGGTAAGAAGGGAGTCTGTTGCTTTCGGAAGTGCAACAGAAACCAATTGGTGGCGTGAATTTCCAATTAAGTCAGTGACTGCGTCACTGCCTTGTCACTTTCTCAACGGCAGCGTGCTAGATTAAAGAAACTGTTCGTTCATGCGTAGCACTTTTGAGACCACTGCGATATCGGGCAGTCACATTGTTTGTTGCATATTTCGCGGGCTTTCTTTATGCCATGAAAAAAATTCATCCTATGGAGATGATTGGCGATAGTAATGCATATTGTCGCAACGTCAGAAACAGAGGTCGCACAGCCCTGATCAAGAGGAATAGCAGGAGGTCGCCTTTTTTAATACAGCGCGCTGCCGCGACTTCTTCTTCTTCACCGCGCCTTGATAGAAACGCGCGTGCCTGCTCGCATATTCCTCCTCTTCATCAGAGTACAGGCGCGGCATTTGCTTCCCTCCGAAGGAAGCATCGTCCCGATGCGTAACTTAAGCATATGAGGGCGGCGTACAAATGGCACAGAGTATGACACGCAAAACAAAACCACAAAAAACAACAGAAAAGAACAAACGAAACTTAGTTCGACAGATACGGCTTCATCCGCACCACATGCACCACTTCGGGTAAGTGCTTGCGGCGACTGGAGTTACTCTCACTGTCAGGAACGACCTCGTAGGTCACGTCGCTCAGGCGTCGAATCACTCTGTATGGCCCAAAGTACCGTCTTAGCAGTTTTTCAGAAAGTCCACGACGGCGTATGGGTATCCAAACCCATACTTTATCGCCGGGAGTGTAGATAACGGACCTGTGTCGAAGATCGTACCGTGTTGCATCTTGGCCTTGCTGATAGCAGATACGTACGCGGGCAAGCTGTCGAGCTTCTTCGGCGCGCTGAGTAAATTCGACAACGTCGGTAGGTATGTCGTCACACTCGTGAGGCAGCATGGCATCCAACGTCGTCGTGGCTTCGCGACCGTGGACCAAGCTGAAGGGCGTCATTCGAGTAGTTTCTTGTCGAGCGGTATTGTATGCGAAAGTTACGTAAGGCAAAATCTGATCCCAGTTCTTGTGTTCCACGTCGACGTACATGCATAGCATGTCTGCGAGGGTCTTATTAAGCCGCTCGGTCAGTCCGTTGGTCTGGGGATGATATGCGGTTGTTTTCCGGTGGTTTGTACCACTTAGTGTGAGAACCGAGTCAAGAAGTTCTGCAGTGAAGGCAGTTCCCCTGTCTGTGATGACTACTTTTGGGGCACCGTGCCGAAGGACGACGTTCTCGATGAAAAAATGAGCCGCTTCGGCTGCTGTGCCCCGCTGCGTAGCTTTAGTCTCCGCGTAGCGCGTCAGGTAATCGGTTGCGACAATGATCCATTTGTTGCCGGCTGTAGAAGTTGGAAATGGGCCCAGGAAATCCATTCCAACTTGGGTGAAAGGCTGTCCTGGTACCTCGACTGGATGTAAGAGACCTGCAGGCTTGCCGGGAGGTGCTTTGCGTCTTTGGCAGTCGGCGCATGTTTGTACATGATGTTTCACAGCAGCGGGTAGCTTTGGCCAATAGTACTTGCGTCGGAGTCGGGACAGTGTTCTCGTGTAGCCTAGATGACCTGAGGTGGCTTCATTGTGGCATGCTGTTAGTATTTCTTTGCGAAGTGATATCGGTACGACAAGCAGGTACGTGCTGCCGCTGGCAGAAAAGTTCTTTTTATAGAGAACATCATTTCGCAGACAAAACGACGGCAGTCCCCTGGCATAGAGTCGCGGGACGTCTGTACTTCGGCCTTCCAAGAAATTAATGAGTGGGAGCAGCTCTGGGTCGTGGCGCTGCTCCTGTGAAATGGTGACGGCGTCGACGACTCCCAAAAATGCAGCGTCAACGTCCGCGTCATCGGTACCTGCGGGCTCTACGGGTGACCGCGAAAGGCAGTCGGCGTCGGTGTGCCTTTTCCCTGATTTGTAAATTATGGTCATGTCGAACTCCTGAAGCCTAAGACTCCAGCGCGCCAAACGGCCAGATGGATCTTTCAAGTTAGTCAACCAACAAAGAGAATGATGATCGCTGACAACCTTGAATGAACGGCCGTACAAATATGGGCGAAATTTGGTAACCGCCCACACCACGGCGAGGCATTCCTTCTCGGTAGTCGAGTAGTTTTCCTCCGTACGAGAGAGTGTTCGACTGGCGTAAGCGATTACTTTTTCGAAGCCGTCTTGCCACTGCACCAGTACGGCCCCCAGACCAACATTGCTCGCATCGGTGTGAAGTTCTGTAGGGGCTTCCAGGTCAAAGTGCGCAAGAACTGGAGGCGTTTGCAGGCGCTGGCGTAGTTTCGTCAAATGCTATTTGCTCATTTTCACCCCACAGAAAGGGAACATCGTCTCGTGTAAGGCGTGTTAACGGGGCAGCAATACGAGAGAAGTTCGCAATGAACCGCCGGTAATAGGCGCACAGCCCCAGGAAGCGCCTCACTGCCTTCTTGTCGGGTGGTGTGGGGAACTTTGCCACAGCGTCTATTTTTTCTGGGTCCGGTCGTACACCCTCGTGACTGACGACGTGGCCGAGGAAGCACAGTTCACTGAAGCCAAAATGACATTTTTCGGGCTTTAACGTCAGGCCAGCTGAGCGTATGGCTTGAAGAACAGTGAGTAACCGGCTTAGGTGCTCCTCGAATGTAGCCGAGAACACTATGACGTCGTCTAAATAGACCAAGCAAGTTTGCCACTTCAGGCCTGATAGTACGGTGTCCATTAAACGCTGAAAAGTGGCTGGCGCTGAGCACAGACCGAAAGGAAGTACCTTAAATTCGTAAAGACCGTCGGGGGTCACGAAGGCCGTTTTCTCACGATCTCTCTCATCGACCTCTATCTGCCAATACCCGCTTCGTAGGTCCATTGATGAAAAATAACGTGCATGCCGCAGCCTGTCCAGCGAATCGTCAATGCGTGGCAGCGGGTAGACGTCTTTCTTCGTGACTTGGTTTAATTTGCGGTAATCGATGCAGAAGCGCAAGCTGCCGTCTTTCTTTTTGACCAAGACCACGGGTGAAGCCCAGGGACTGTTCGAAGGCTGGATCACGTCATCCTCGAGCATCTTGGTCACTTGCTTTTGAATCTCTTCACGTTCCTTTGGAGCTACACGGTAGGGGTTTTGTCGAATCGGCCTCGTGGTATCATCCGTGATTATACGGTGCTTGGTCAGCGGTGTTTGTTTCACTTTTGACGTAGTCGAAAAGCAATCTTCGAACTGGTGTATCAGCTCCAAGAGGCGCTGTCTCTCAGAAGGCGACAGGGTGGAGCTGACGTCGAAAGACAAATGTGTCGAGGCCGGAACGGTCGTGTCTTGACGTTGTAAAGCCAAACAATCGTTTACTTGAATGACTTCGTCGCAGTAGGCAATTGCGGTGCCCTTTTGAATGTGACGGCGTTCGTCGCTGAAGTTCGTCAGAAGGACTTCCGCTTGCCCATGAGTCATGTCGAGTAGGCCTCTAGCAATCGAAATGCCGTGGGTTAGCAATAGTGCAACAATTTGCTCCGCGATCACATCCCCATGGTAGGGCTTCCGGCACGAGACAGATACAAGGCGGCAGGAGCGCGGTTGAATGGTCACATCGTCGGCGAGTCGCAGACGCTCATGTTGCCCGTCATGAGTGGTGTCGGCATAGGGGCTTGCAGAGAACGTCACCATACGGCCCGGAATGTTTATGACGGCGCCGTGATCTCGCAGAAAATCCATCCCTAAGATGAGGTCTCTGCAGCAGTCGGGGATAATGACGAAAGTGGCAACGAAGCTGGAATCACCGATGTGAATTCGAGCGGTACATGTTCCTGTTGGTGTTATTACCTGGCCACCGGCACTTCTTATGTGTGGCCCGGTCCACGGCGTCTTCACTTTCCGAATGCGGTCGGCCAGCTCCTGCCGCATGATTGAGAAGTCTGCGCCAGTATCAACAAGTGCTGTAACGTGATGTCCATCGATGAGAATGCTAATATCGGCACGGGCAACGTCGTCGGCGGTAGTATTCGTCGTCGTCGTATCGTCCTCTTGGGTAGCGTGGGGGGTATTTTTGGCGTCGCGACACTGGGCAACCTTCCCCCCGGAGGTCGCTGCCGTTAGTTTCCCCGGCGCGGACTAGGGGAACGACCACCCCTGACGACGTCAGCGAAACTCTGGCGGTTTGGGGAAGTGTAACGCACAGGGGATGGGGACTGCAAGCGACGACGCGGTGAAGCTGCTTGGCTGGTCGACAGGTGATCACGATTCGGGGCACAACGGTCGTCAAAGCGCAGAGAAGCGGCGGGCGAAAAACTTGCCACCCCAGCCTCTCGATGGGGACAGAAGTGGGCAATGTGGCCAGGTTCCCCACAATGGAAACAGAGTGGTCGACGGTCGGCCGTGCGCCACAAGTCAGTACGGCGAACAGGAGGTCGTCTCACAGACTCTCGTTGCCACCACGGCACGGGAACGGTCCGAGGCTGAAATGGCGGTACCTCCGGTGAAGGGGGAGGACGTCGGACCACGTCGGCATAGCTCAATGGACGTGCCTCAGGGCATGGAGGTGGTGAGGAGAAGGCTTGCCGCAACTCTTGGCGCACGACTTCGGCAACCGAAACGACTGGAGACTCCGTAGGAGTAATGCCGAGGGCTCGCAGCTCTTCACGTAGAATGACTCTAATCATTTCCCGTAAAGAAGGCTGGTCAACACCCTGAGCTGCGGCGCTTATTGGTGTGTTGTTGGGTAGGCGATCAAAGTGGCGGCAACGTTGCTGAAGTGCCCGCTCAATGATAGTCGCTTCTTTGATGAAGTCGTCGACCGTTGTGGGCGGGTTTCGGACAAGGCCTGCAAACAGCGGTTCCTTAATTCCCCGCATAAGGTGACGCACCTTCTTCGCCTCGGTCATATCGGGATCAGCTCGGCGAAACAGACGGGCCATATCCTCCGCATACATGACGACAGATTCGTTCGGCTGCTGTACGCGAGCCTCAATAAGTTGTTGCGCGTAATCGCGCCGGTCCGAACTTGCGAATGAATCGAGGAGCTGACGCCGAAAATTGCCCCACGTGTGGAAGCTCGCTTCCCTGTTCTCGTACCACGTGCGAGCACTCTTTTCGAGCGCGAAATAAGCATGGGTGAGTTTCTGTCGCTCGGTCCAGTGATTGACATCAGCGACGCGCTCGTACTGATCGAGCCAGTCCTCGACATCTTCGAAAGCATCACCATGGAAGGTTGCGGGAACGTGAGGCTGTTCAAGAGTCACCTGGGAAATGCTCGGCGCCGTCTGAGAAGAAGGAAGAGTGGCCGATGGTGTTGGAACAGCCATGCTGGTGGGAGGCGCAACGGGAGGGAATTCCGGGCTCAGGCCGAGCAGGCGCCGACTGAATCGATGGACTGGAGTCGTGACGAGAAGTGGAGCTTCCGGACTGGGTGTACGAGTCCTTATAGGGGTTGAACGCATGAGGTTCAAGGCGCCAGCACCTCCACCAGTGTCGCAACGTCAGAAACAGAGGTCGCACAGCCCTGATCAAGAGGAATAGCAGGAGGTCGCCTTTTTTAATACAGCGCGCTGCCGCGACTTCTTCTTCTTCACCGCGCCTTGATAGAAACGCGCGTGCCTGCTCGCATATTCCTCCTCTTCATCAGAGTACAGGCGCGGCAATATCATTCTTTCTCGCAACAGATATTCAGTTAGTGACTATACGTGATGGATTCTCGCGATGGTGGAATTAACGAGACAGAGACAGGGTTGTATGATATAGGGTTCCTCGATGCGTGCGCCCCCCTCCGCCGCCCTGGAGGGTGGAGTCATTCTGTGAAGGGGTGAATGCCGCCTTTCGACCGGCGGCCGCCATTGCGCTCCCCACGCATCGTCGCGGCTGGTTGAGTGAGACACGTGTGCGGCGTCTTCTAGGGCAAAATGCTCGGGTATTGCATGCCACAGTGCACAAACCATTCATGAAATGACTGGAAGATGTTCAGATTTCCGAAAGATCTGAAGAGGCGACTCCTGTGGTTGGTAAAGATCAGGCGCGACAAGTGGCAACCCACGGACCGTTCCTGTTTGTGCAGCGTAAGTTATGCCCTTTCTGTGTTTGTGGGAGTGGAAGCTGTGTGACACGGGCACTTTTGATCACGATCGAGCCTTATCCGGATCGAATTTCTCGATCGTGATCAGCTCCCTTGCGCAAGCTGCAGAAGGAAGCCGATCATTGTTGAGAAATCAGATCCCGATCGGGCTTAATCGCAATCACCAGTGCACCGTGTGTAATAGTCGTTCATTTGCACGCTATTTCCCGTAGCGTTTGTCCGTCTTGTAGTCTTGATATCTGGCATGTAAACGTGCGTGTTTAACTCGTTCGTTTCTGGATAGCACAAAATGCGCTGTTCTTAAACGCTTGTTGTGCATGAGCTGCAAGTGCGTAAAGATCTGCGCCTACCCTTTTAAATGCGAAGCATTTCTTAGCGAACTTCGGTGACTTTGAGCGTATCTATCTATCTATCTATCTATCTATCTATCTATCTATCTATCTATCTATCTATCTATCTATCTATCTATCTATCTATCTATCTATCTATTTATCTATCTATCTATCTATCTATCTATCTATCTATCTATCTAGCCGCCCACGACTTTGTGCTCTCCTGGCCGTTTCGTTAATGGGATGTATACGAAAATTGGTATGCCACAACATGACTGCATGACGAACATAAATGACAGGCCATAACATGAAAATCATGACATGCATTTCATGAGCGGCATGATTTACGTGCGACGGTCTTGGTGCTCTCCTAGCCCTTTCGTTAATGGGATGTATGCTAAAATTGGTATGGCACAACATGACTGACTGCATGACGAACATGAATGACAGGTCATAACATGAAAATCATGCCATATCATGCCATCATGCCAATCATGAAAAGCCATATGTAGAGCCCCAAATCATCTGACATGTATTCAACAATTTTTACCCATCTGCACATTTACAGGACGGTAAACGAAATAAAAAAATTCGGAATACCCTGCGTTGCAGCATGCAGTCCGTAAATGGGGTAACTCATGACTGATTCGAAAACACGAATGTTTTTTACAATTTTGTTGAAGGCACAAAACACAGACACAACGAAATGCGATGGGACTCGTGTGTGTGTGTGTGTGTGTGTGCGTGCGTGCGTGCGTGCGTGCGTGTGTGTGTGTGTGTGTGCGTGCGTGCGTGCGTGCGTGCGTGCGTGCGTGCGTGCGTGCGTGCGTGCGCGCACGTTTAACCAATATATAGCCGAACAAGACGCTATCTTAAGCTGTTTACGCAGCTGGCTTGGATGGTAGCCTTCCGCTGCCAGCGAGACCGGCTGCAAATTCCGCTCTAAAAATAAAGATTACAAAACGTACATCGGAGACCTTCACGCTACCGATGCGAAAACTTTGTGTTCTCGTCATATCGTTAAAGTACCACACGTTTTACATAACGAACTCTACGTGCAGCTGCGCAAAGTACGCGAAGCCTGCGCGTGGCCTTCGAAACGCATGGCGCGCACACCGGTACGTCTGAAAGCTGAGAAACGCCTTCTGCGGCAATAGGGCTTCTCTCTCGCACTTTCGTTTGGACACGCTGCGCCATCCAGTTGAGCTGCCGAGGAGTCCGCGCGTAACCACAGAGACGAGAAGCTTGGCACGCCGGTGCCTGCAGACGCTGAGAATTGTTCCCTCGCTTGCCGTACACTCAGTGGCGCATACTCGGTGACCCAAGTGGGCGCGAGGTTCGTTGAAGAGTGGCACATACCCAGTGCATTCATGGCACAGCTAAAGCGCTGGCGTGAAAGACGTTCATCGAAAAGCGGCACATTCCCAGTGCACTTGTGGCGCAGCCTGCTAAACCATCGGGTTGCTGTCCTTGAGGAACCCTTGTGTCGTTGGTTCTATTCCGCTCAGCGTTTAAGGGATCTTTTTCGTCATTGTTGAGCGACACATTCCCAATGACACATATCTAGTTACCTAAGTTGACGTCAAAGACGTTCATTGAAGAACTGCACACACCTACTACACCCAGTGACCCCAAGTTGGGATCAAAGAGGTTCATTAAAGACTAGCACAGACCAAGTGACACATACCCACGTCGGCGTCAAAGAGTTTCTTTGAACAGGGGTGCTTAGCCAGTCGCGCATCTACAGTGACCTATGTCGCGTGAAAGATGTTTCTTGAAGAGCGGCACGTATTCACCAAGTTGGTCCGATGGATGGTTTCGAAACCTGTTGCCTCACCACAGGAGCCCGGCCCATTCGAGCACTGAATTGACCCGGTAACCCAGGTAGGCGGGAAATGCATGATTAGATAAAAGCATTGATAGATACATAGATCCCGGAAAATGCGTCAAGTACGAGGTCTACCAAACGTGACACTGTTCAGTGGTGTCACGTAGCACAGCACGCATCGCTCAGTGCTCATTTTCCAAGAAGCAGCGGCATCATCCAAACGTACCATATCATATAACATGAGTGAACATTGCTGCAATTCGCCTCTCCTTCATCGTCTAATGCTGGTCTCAGTTAAAATTTCGGTGTTGCAACCGCGCTTCTCCGTTTCACGATTCTTTCGCGGTGTTTCTCGCAATTATACCGAAGACAGCAGCATATATACGACGACGAAACAGCAGGTGATTAGCAGCAATGCTTACGCATCCTTTAGATAACTCCCACAGGAGATTCTGCGTGTAATTTTTACGCTCCAACCACATTTAGTTTTGTGGACGCAGCAGGTTTCTGCGAGGGCCAAGGCAACCCCGCTTACAGTGACTAGGAGACACGTAGGTCAGGTCATGTCCGCCATTCACTGCTCTGGCATTCTCAGCTATAAACTACGACGGAGCACTCACACTTGACAAGGCCTTCCTTTGCTGAAACGCTTAGCCCGTGGACAGTATACAGGCTGTTTCAGCGAACACCTTGAAACATTTTTACAGCGGAGCTGTTATACGCTAGTTTCCAGCGGATCGCTGCGTGCATAGACCGAGCGCGTAGACCAAAAACGCCATAGCCTCGATACAAAGCAAAAGCGTATCGCCGCGGTGTGCCCCAGTTGCGTTTAATAGCCAATGGGTGTGTCTCTTTGGCTGGTGACGTCACGCACTGCATAGTCACGTTATCGCAGTTGCGTTCCGGCTGTGTGATGGGTAGGCCGCATATTGTGCGGACCGAGGAAGAACAGCACGCCTACGAAGAACGACGTCGTGAGCAAAAACGGGAATGGGCGCGAAGGCGGCGGGAGGCTGCCAACGCCTTCGCGCCCATTCCCGCTCAAGCGTCGTTACAAAAGCCATGGCCGTCTACCATAGCGACCACAAAGCTATAGTCACTTTAGTGACAAAATAATAAAGACGGTAGAAAATGGCAATCCATGTGGTATGTGTCTTTATTTAAATCAATATACTCTAATTATCACCATATATATACAGCTCCGCTGGTCATCCACCATCACAGAGTGGAATGGCACAGATTTTTTTTTTTTTTTTTTTTTTTTTAAGGTTGCCTGTGGCAGATAGCACGATTCTAGTTCATGAGCTAGCTGGTCTGCAGAGAAGAGGTGGACATTACTTGTACCAAAAATTGAAATGCATTATCAACTAATTATCAAAATTAACTAATTAAGTTTTTAACTAATTACCTTATGACCCATATTGCAATTTAGAAATTCTAACCGTGCAGTTCGCAAGGCGGATCCACTTGGAACAAATTCTCGGGATGACATCAGTTTCGAGATATTAATTCCCGAACTTTGCGGGGAAATGCACTGGTGTTCCAGTTACTTTCTTAACGAAACGACGTTTTATGCATTGACGCACAAAAGTAACTAGAACGCCAATGCATTTCTCCGCAAAGTTCGGGAATTAATATCTCGAAACTGGTGTCATCCTGAGAATTCGTTCCAAGTGGTTCCGCCTTGCAACCTCCACGGCTAGAATTTGTAAATTGCAATGTGGGCCATTAGGTAATCAGTTTAAAACTTTATTAGTGAATTTTTGTTAGTGAAGTAGTGAATTTTTGATAGGGCGCACGCGGGAGCTGATCTGCGGCGGGTTCGAAGGCTGCTCGAGATGGTTTCGCATGCGCTGCGTTCTCGCGCGCCAAGTTTGCATTGAAGCGAGAGGCAGCCCGAACGGGAATTTGAAGGGAACTCATCACGCCAGCGTTCCGACAGCGATTGTCCGCGGTCATCGAGTGAAATGCATTCGTGTGCGCGCGTGACAACGTGCTTATTAATTTCGTTAAGAAGCAAATGTTTACCGGAGTTTATGCAGCTGATAAAACTATCAGGTATACTTCGTATAGCTGTCTAATAATTTGTTATCGCAATCAATGCTTCGCCTTTCGGGCGAAACTGCGACTTTTTTGTTTTCTTTATATTTTTTTTTTCTTGGTTCTTTCCAATGGTTGTAATTGGGAGTGTGAGTTGTGTACAAGGCCGGGTTACGCACGCAAAAAACGCGGTACGACGGGAACGGAGTGCTGGGCACGTCTGCGCGGGTCGCCCACAAGGGCATCGTGGACCACGTGCTGCCCACGTGACATGTCTTTGAGAACAAACCAGTGCCAATTAAGGTGCTCCATGCTGCATTAGATAACTCACCTGGCCGTGGTGAAGGTGGTGCCATTGCCAGAGCCGAACGTGGAGGCGGCGACGAAGAGCGAGATGAGCACTGCCGCTGGCCCCAGCACGTGGTTGCCGAACCGCTGCACGGGAGACACACGACGCGTCCGTCAAGGACAGCTCTCGCGCAAACGCGTCTACGCGACAGGTCTCTTCGATTTGGCTGCACTTTCTGCACTAGTTCAGGGAGTGCAGCACTTTTCGCCTCGAGTTGACAGTGCAGTGTGCGTCGCCTGCACCGCGTTCTTCGATTTCACTTCGTGCAAGGCAGGTTCAGAACGCGTTCATGGTTCTCCTGCGTTCGCTACTTTGGAAGTGCAGGCGTGGTGAACGTACTCAGTATACAGTCAACGTGGCGCGCAGCGCGAGTTGATTCATGGCGCGCGAACGTAAATATCTGCCGCTTTGGTTATAACGGTTGCTCTAGCTGGCCTAATAATTGAGGTACAAGTTCGATGCCTGAAGGGTTGAGAGATGGCACGTTAGTTGTGAGGAATAAGAATGTACAGAACGAGTGGCCAAGAAAAAGTCGCGTCATGCTGAATACGCCGGTTCGTGACAGCCCACCCGGGCTAAGGAGCATTGTGCTGGGTCGGTCCAACTACTGCTCACCGGTGACGTTTGTGGTTTGCGGGTCTTGATTCACCCCAGCGATACATCGCTTGTAGCAGCGTCACTGTCGGACGAGGCTGACACGTGCAGCTCAGATGCGTCATCACGTGCACACGCGGAGCACAATCCCCCTTTGTTTGCGCTGATCTGCGACCCTCGTACACCGAGTGCCGCTACCAGGTTCGCTCATGCGGAACGCGACTGGTCTTGTGGAGCCTGCATAACCATTTCCGTTTTCATAACAACCTGCTTAGCAGCGAAATGACCACGGTATATGCACTCCATGCCGCTGTGTTCGCAGCGTCAGTTATAATGATTACGGGAGGAAAGAAGTAAAATAAAGACGTTCGCGAACTCGTACGTGTCACGTCACGCGACGGCGCTGAAGCGCGCCCAGATGTACAGGTTCGACGTGCGAAGGATGCAGCATTCAGCCACGCGCATCGCGCATACACAGGCCGATGAGCTCAGAGATGCTTTCTGTCTCGGTCTCTCTGCGACACGTAAACGCATGCCCTGCTTCATCTATTTTCACCCCCTCACAGCATGTATGCCAATATATGCAGTGCTTTCTTTTCTTTGCTCTTTTTTACTTTATTATTTATTTATTTATTTATTTATTTATTTATTTATTTATTTATTTATTTATTTATTTATTTATTTATTTATTTATACATACTGCGCAACCATAAGAGGGTTATCGCAGGAGTTGGGTACAAAAATCAAAGGTGCTACCACGTGACTTAAAGGACGTAAAGAAAAAAAATGTATAAATGTTACTCGAACTACACATTAATTATCTGTCCAGAGCGGATATCATTGCACAAAAAAAATCGCTCCATTAACTATTCAACTAATTGCATTAACTTCCTATTACTGTACTAACTTTAGCGGCGCGTTGTTCATATCGGAAAGTTAAAGGGAATCGTCATAAAAGTCCAGTTCCGTTTTCTACAATTCGATATGGCCACGTAGACTGAAATAACTGGCATCAAATAATTTATCACATTTACCTGCTTACGCATGTAGCACCGCGAAGCGCGGCTCTCTGTCTAATCCCTATGTCACGTAAAAGCGTGGCGTAAAATGAAGCTGGCCGTCGCAGTTCCCCTCTTCCGACCATCGCACTCCGATTGGCGCTGTGCGCCTCTCCTGAATGGATACATAGTCACTTCACCAGCAGGCACCAGACGGACCACTTCATCGCGCCGTACAGCCAAGCTTCGGTTTACGCCGCGTCACAGCTAGGGTGGTCACACTGCGAGCCGCGCTTCGCAGTACTGCGTGCGTAATCAGGCGAACTGAACGAATAATTTGACGCCAGTTATTTCGGTCAACATGCTCATTTTGAAATTTAGAAACACACCTTTGTGACGATTTCCTTTCACTTTCCATATAAACATGTGCTGTAAGATCGGTAACTATAAGAAGTTAATTAATGCAATTACTTTATTAGCCAATGAATAGTTTTCTTGCAAATGATGTCTGCCTGGCAGATAATTCATCTGTAATGAAGCAATTCGACTAACCTTTGTGGGCTTATTTCCAAACAAAAGTTCTCGAAGAAATCTGTATATTGTACAAAACCGGCGTTACATTGGGCCTTTGGCGCAGCTTAAATCTAGTTTTCGGGTTGTCCAGGCCTTTTTTACACGACTTTTAAAAGTACGAGCATGGGCTCTAGACTATGGATATGTGTTTGGCCTTTTCCCTCTGTCGTCATCGTCACTCATCCTGTCCCACTTTCTTCCCCTTCCCCCAGCGCTGGCAGAGGAATGTATACTTCAGGCCGACCTTCTGCTTTCTTATCCTTAAAGATTATAAACTCTATCTCGGCTGACAGGTGTATAGATTAGAGGCAAGGTGCATGGCCTTAACCGGGCGGTTTTTTTTTCGTTTTTTTTTTTAGATGCACCAAATTTTAAAGATCGCCTGGGTCAGATAGCACAATTCTGATCCTTGATATAAATTACTCGATGAGGAGGCCATTACTTCTACGAGAAATCAAAATGCCTAATTGAATTAACATAATTACCCTAACAAACTTTTCATTTATTATTTACGGTACATATAAATCTACGCATTATAGCCGGTGAATTAGCAAGGCGTATCCACTTGGAACGAACTCTCTGGACTGGACCAGTTTTGAGATATTAATTTTCATAGTGTCTGACGAAATGCATTGGTGTTCGAGATACTTTTGTGCTTCAATGCACGGAACAGAGTTTTCTGAAAAGAAGTAACTGGAGCGCCAATGCACTTCGTCGGACACTTTAAAAATTAATAGTCGAAACTGGTGCAGTCCAGAAGTTCGTTCCAAGTGGGTACGCCTTGCTAACTCACCGGCTATAATTCGTAGATTTATATACGTGCCGTAATAATTAAATAAAAGTTAGTTAGGGTAATTATGTTAATTATTCAATTAGGCATTTTGATTTCTCGTAGAAGTAATGGCCTCCTCATCGAGTAATTTAGATCAAGGATTAGAATTGCGCTATCTGACACAGGCGATCTTTAAAAATTTGGTACATCTAAAAAAAAAAAAAAAACGAAAAACACCCGGTATATCTACCAGCTCTATCGAATTGCAAATCAGACTTTGGCATCACATCTTCAACATCGGTTAGATCGTCAGTTTCATGGAATTCATTAACCACATGGTCAGCTCCCAAGAAACATCAGGGCGAGTCGACCGACCTGCAACGCACTCGCTTTCGGGTCGATGTGTTTCGCATATTTTGCGGAGATGCCGAACGAGTTTCAAGGAGCAAAGAAAAAAATCCGTACCACAGCGACGGCTTCGGAAGCGAGCAGTTCTGTGGCAGACATGACGCTCATGTAGGACACGTTGATGAGAACGTAGCAGAGAGTCACCAGGGGAATCCCGATCAGGATGGAGCGGGGCAGGTTTCTGCAAACCACACAGGGGAACCACGGGAACTCTTCACTATAGCCAAGAATTTCATCTCGTTTGCGCAGTTCGTCCGCTACATTTTTCCATCTTTCACTAAGGCAATTGCCAAAGTTAAAACATTTTGGCACTTACACGTAAGGGTTGATCAACTCTTCCGTAATGTAGTTCAAGTTATTCCTGGAACATCAAACAACGATATTAGTCATCGAGATTCTCGTTTTCCTCTTTTTTTCTCTTTTTTGAGTAGGGCAGTCTTATACTTAATGCAGTTTCCTATTATCTTTCCTACCGGCACATTTCTCTTCACGTTATGCGTCAGCGGTTTCTACTCAAGCGACGCTTGTTTTGTGAGCATGCGCAAAAGCCTAGCGCCTAAGCCTACCACTAAATGGCCAAAACTGTCCAGACCATCCGTCGTAAGCCCACAGTCCGGAGTAAAAGGCAGTGGCAACGTCAGACACCGAGGAGGTAGTCCCTTGAAAACCGGTGGCCAGGTACTGCGTGTGGCCTGCGCAGCGGAAAGGTGCGAAAATCAGGAGCTGCATTTGTGACACCCTGCCATCGCGCAATAGACAGACCGTCTTGTCCTCGATCTCGACAATACTTACTCTGATTGGGCGGTAAAGGTTAAGGGGCGCCGTTTAGGTTCTTGAAACCGCCTTCGCCTCCACCCTCACTTTTCTTTACTGACATAATATCGCGCATACATTCAAGTTCGCATATCGCGTAATTCCGGATCAGGCAAGCAAGCCAGAAATATTTTAGTCGGTCATCTAAGCATTCGCAGCCATACGAAGAAACAGACAGTAAAGCAGAAGAGAGCGCGGGGGAAATTAATTGTTACGTTTAATTGAAATGTAGAACGATAACGTCAGTGGAAATGAAAGTTGACACAGTTTCAGGTCCATTAGATTCACCGTGCACTTCGGGAACTGTAGTTGCCGCCAGTTCAGTGCCATTTCTTGCTCGTGCGGAACCAGCACGGCACCTGTTGCACTACACCTTTCTTACGAGTGCAGGAAATGCTGTGAACTGCACGAAGCCTGCACTGAGTGAGAACGAATGGCGACGTGCAGGCACCGCCATGTTGAACTGGTAGCGAAGGGCGGCACCTCGTGAACAGAAAGTGTAGTCGAATCGAATGGACTTGAAGCTAATTATACGTGCCGCAGGTGCCGCTCCGCATGGCTGTGACCAACAAAAAATTGAGACCCTCGGACTCTTCTCGTTCTAAGCATTTTTCGGGGTTTTCGTTTTTGATGTATCGAGCCTCCACGCATGGAGACCAAATTCAGCCGCTTACTACGTCCAGAAGCGTATAAAACGAAGCCAAACAAACGCTTTTAGAGAACTAACTCTGTATGGTCAACAAAGAAAAGTCCCGAAATATAATCTGTTAAAAGAGCAGTCAGTCGGCTGTACACTGCTATTAAGAATGCGCGGCGAGTACAGAATGAGAGGTCTGTTTCACCAAGTTACACAACCAATTTGATTTGGTGTCTTGTAGAACTCAGTGCAAGAAACATGCTTCATGTGTGCGTAAGTTTGTACGCTAAATAGTATTTCCTCAAATCATATTTTATCATTTCGACAAACTAATGACCTAAAGCAAATCTTGAAGGCATTTGCGTTGGCGCGAGCCCACCGTACGTTTGAACTCTCCTTATTATACTATATGTTTACTTTACCGCGTATCCTTTGTGGCACTCTCTCTAAGTACAGATTTGATGGCGACGTGGTGCGCTCTCGTTTCTTCTCACGGACGCACGTTGGTGAGTCGCGCATGCCGCTGTTTCTCGTGGCCTGTACACCATCGGGGCGTATATGCTGATGCTTTTTACTTGATCGTCGCCAACTTTTAAAAATTTCATTAACTGAAGAACAACAAAGTGTATAGCGCATAATAAACCTTGCATTTCAATAGAGGTCGAAATGCGCGTCCTGCTACTTTAGGTTTCCTACATCTTGAACCAAAGTTTTTTTTTTTTCTTTACATTTTATCTTGTACTCCCCACTGCTGCGATAGTGCTTCGGGACTGCAGCATGTTGAAATATATAAATAAGTAAAATAAAATCACGGCCGGTATATAATGTGAAGATTCCTTTCGCACGATTACATTCCTTTCTTATCATCACCGTTCACGACTGGCAGATCTCGGTGATAACGTAGGCGAGGTGCCGCTCGGACCACTGACGGAATAGCATTGAAATAGAATCGCTACATTATCCCGACCCAAGTTTCCCAAGGTAAAATTGACCACTGTAATGGTCAATTTTACCTGCTGCGAAACGAGGCCTGTGCATTCATAATGCAATTCCTGTATGCTTGGCAAGAGGCACCCGCAGCCAACTGTGATAGCGGAGATATTAGCGATAGCGGATAAAAAAAAGCTTTGTGAATTCGATCCCCTCATTAAGAAGCGCGCCGTTCGTTAAATCGTAAGTGTTGAGCGTCAACTTTAGACGCATCCCTACTTATGATTGTGCAATATCACGATCTTTTGTGAAAACGAACCCTGACATTTCGTACCTAATTCTTCTTTCATGACATTGCGGACAGCCCGTCGACAGGCGTTATAGCAAGATCGAGACGACATCACTATTGGCGGCAAGCGCAACATTTCTCAACAGCAAAACAGGGAAAGTGCTCCTGAATCGATGTTGAGACCCAGATACATGTCACAGTGTGCGCCAATAATTGTTGTATATAGGGCCACGCACCTTTGCCTATCATGACCATTCCCGCGATGATGATGACCGCCACGGCCACGAGCTTGGTGACGGTGAAGATATTCTGTATCCGAGTAGCCAATTTGACGCTGTAGCAGTTGACGAACGTCACCAGGCCTATATGAGGTGGCACATGATACACAGTGGTTAGTTAGAACGCTACCGTTGCCCGTAGGCAGATGCCCGCATTCGTGTTTCGTGCATGGGCTCGGAGCCAGCCGCACCATCACCCAACAGCACAGCAGGACAGATTAAAGGGTCGGGGCTCCTGCTATCCTAGCAGTTACAGCGACAACGCACACAGGGTGTGAGACAAGTCCTTTCTATATTTCTGCGCAAGACGGTGGGTGCGCTCACTTTCTTTCACTTTAGTCACGAATTTTTTATAGCGTTCCGCGACACTAGGCTCCTCTGTTCCCTTACTAGCAGAGGCAAAGAGAATGGCAGCTGCAAACCACTTAGTCCCTGCTTAAATTTAGTGCTGCTAGTGGCTCTACCGGGCATCCTCTGGAGCAAACGCGCGAATCGTGGCAGCAGCCTTACATATATTGCTGTTGCCTGTATGACCGCACGGGCAATCAACACTTGAGGAGCTGCCTATACGAGTGCTCAGCCTCATGCGTTGAATAGTGAATTCTAAGAACGTTTAAAATGTTCTCCGTTTGGCGAATTTTCTCAACTGAACAATAAACAAAACACCCCAAACACCCCAATATGCAATGTTGGACAAGAATAAAAAGAATACAAGAATAATACACACAATAAGGAAACGTAACACTTGAAAGAACATAAGGTGGGGGAAAAAAGCAAGGAAACAAGCATGGGGTAAATGTGAGCGCACGTGCGTGTGAAGTGTGTGCGCTGCGAACAAACCGACGGATAAGCCGGCGGCGCAACTAATTTTTCACTAACGATTTCTACTTAAGACACCTATATTCAGAAGTATGAGATTATTCTAACAATTTGGTGTTCACACTCAAATCTACATTAGGCTCTCTTTTTAAACGCGCTGTAAAGCGTTTCATTAAAACAAGAAAAAGAGAAGACCTACGCACGCGGGGACGTTCGTCCACGTCTGCGCTACGAAGCACGCAGGTGATTAGCCCTAGCTACACATTCAGCACGCAGCTGCGAACGAAAAGAGTGCGATATAAACCACTTCGTCTATCGGCACAGCTTCTTGTCCAGCCGTCTCTCCGTGAAGAGTCATCAAAAGCACACCTCATGATGCAAATCCTAAAATGTGCTGCTTTTGGATGACTGTGGGCAAACTGTGACGAGCATTATACTAAAAGGAAATGTGCATTGACGTTCATCTTGTTTGTTGTTGTTTCTAGACATTAAAAGCTGCAACTAAATGCCTTTACTAGGACATTTTTTTTTTAATTGTGTGTATGTGTGTGCGTCGCCGGTTCAGTCAAAGAATGGACTGCTCAATTTTCATCACGCGTGTAGTTTGAAGTTCATTAAAGCAGGCTGCCAGATGTGACATTCGAGTTACTTAATTTATTATAAAATGAAATGCTCGATTTTATGTGCCAAAACCACGATATGCTTATGAGGCACGCCGTAGTGGGGGACTCCGGATTAATTTTGACCACCTGGGCTTCTTTGACGTGCGCCCAATGCACTGTACAGGGCATTTTCGCATTTCGTCCCCATCGAAATGCGGCCGCCGCAGCCGGGATTCGATCCCGCCCCCTCGGGCTTAGAAGCGCAACACCAAAGACACTACATACGTAGGGTTGTTCGTCTTCGGGTAAAACCCTATTTTACCCGATTTTTGCACCCCGAACATGTTTCAGAAGAATCGGGTTAAAGCCGATTTCTCCCCGAACTTCAAAACCACATACGAACCTATTAACTACTGACCTCTCTTCATTTCCGAGACCGACGACGTGGATTCGCTTCACGACTTGTTTAACCAGTACTTGATGGAAGCAAGCCCCACTAACACAGCTGTCAAACTCATTGAGTATTAGCATGACTCTACCGCTCGCTATAGACCCAGGCTGGCAAATGCTGCACTGACATAGTTGTGCGTAGCTAATGGAAGCTGTGATGTCGAGAGAACTTTCTCTCAGCTGAGATAGTTCAAAGGTCTGACAGGTCTCGGATGGAGACCGACATGCTGCGCAAGCAGATAATAATGTATGTTAACAAGGATGTGATGACCAGCTTTTCGTGAATAAAATGTTTAATTTCCTAGAAGTTATGAATTATCTTTATACTGCCGTTATTACTTATTATTTCCAAAACCAACGCTGGAGAAAACCCTGACGTCCCCCGATTACCAGCTTCAAACAGATCCCTAGATTTAACGTGGGAGCGTTAAGAAGTTCGTGATACTCTCCGCTGAAAAAAAAATGAAAGTAATGCATTATTTAGTAAATTTGCAAATTTAACCCGAAAAAACACGAATTTTGGAATGGTTCCACAAAAAAACCCGATTGCTCCCCGATTATCAGCTTAAAAAATAGCGCCCGATTTTTGGCCTGCGAATTAAAAAATATATAAAACCCGAAAACGAACAATAGCCTATATATATATATATATAGATATATATATATATATATATATATATATATGCGCCACCACGGCGGGTAGAGTGACTTGAATGCGCTTAACCTGGTTATGTACCAGCCATGTACAGGCCTGCACTGAGTGAAGTTTCTAGCAGTCCACTATAGCCACCATTATAGAAAGTCGCGGCCATACGCACCTCCTGGCACGCGTTCTGTTGGGGTGCATGAATGGTCCGCGGAACCTGGCGTGTAAACAAACCTGGCATATGTTGCAAAACAGAGCGAACACTCGCCGCGCGGTACATTGGCGTCCAAAAAGTGTGAGAGCTTTGCGGACAGACTCTGCAAGGGCGCAGGAGGATAGAGAGATGGCAGCAGCCTCATCTCAGTTCACTATGGCTGCGCAGTGTGCTCACAGATGCATCCGGCGGCGATCATCTTGGTAGGCACGGGCGGCGTGTCTCCGCACTCGGGGAAGGCTGGCTGCACGATGTACTTAGCGAAGCTGAGCGCCATAATGCCCAGGCCAGCCGGTTTGAGCAGCAGCACCGTGGTCCAGGCGTGCAGGAAGGCCGGCACGGGCTTGATGCCACCGCGCGCCGGAGGGTCACCCGCGAACGCCGTCAGGATGTAGATGAAGTCGCCGCCGGACTTGTGGATCATGGTGCCCAGCTCGGCCAGCGACAGCGCACCTGTTGTCGTGCACGCTTCCTCGTCTATTATACGCACACGCGTCGATACACCACCACCTTGCCGAGTCTTTCGCGGCGGGCAGCTCTGTGCGCAAGCATTATATACGATATACC